>NW_012192828.1:33184-35616 GCF_000956335.1 Plasmodium fragile | reverse complement strand
TAAATGAAATTAAAAAAAATTTTAAATATTTATAATTTAAATTATAAATATCAATATAAAAATAAAATAAATTTATATTTAATAAGAAATGGATTAAATAAAAAATTAATAAAACATTTATCTACTAATATTTTTTTATATTTTTTTATTTATAAATTTAAAAAATATTCTTTAAAAATATTAAATATTATGAAATTTCCTGATTGGAAATTTTTTGATTGTCCTAATATAAATTATGATAATATTATATATTATTCTTCTATTTTGAAAGAAAGTAATTTAATAACTTATTTAAAAAATAATTTGAATATTAATTTTTTAGATAGTATTTTAGTAAAAACTAATTCTATTGATGTTATTTTTGATAGTATATCTATATTACAAACGACTCAATATTTTTTAAAAAAAATAGGAATAATTTTTTTACCTTTATTTAATATAATTTTAAAATACCCTTTATTAATAAAAAAATATTTAGGAACTGTAGTTTCTTTAAAAGATAATTTTTTTGCTAATATAAATTCTATTATTTTTAGTGAAGGATCTTTTTGTTATATTCCAAAATATATAAAATGTAATTTTAATTTATCAACTTATTTTAAAACTAATTCGTATGATTTTGCTCAATTTGAACGTACATTATTAATAGTAAATGAGTATTCATATATTGTATATTTAGAAGGATGTACAGCTTCTATGTATAAAGAATCTCAATTACATGTAGCTATAGTAGAAATAATAGTAAAGAATTATAGTTATGTAAAATATTATACTTTACAAAATTGGTATAGAGGAGATTATTTAGGAAATGGAGGATTATATAATTTTACTACTAAACGTGGAATTTGTTTTAATTTTTCTAAGTTAGATTGGATTCAAATTGAATTAGGTTCTATTATAACTTGGAAATATCCTTCTACAATTTTAAAAGGAAATTTTTCTATTAGTAATTTTTATTCAATATCATTTTTATCATATAATCAAATAGCTGATACTGGTAGTAAAATGTATCATATAGGATCTTATACTAAAAGTTATATAATTTCAAAAAGTATTTCTTTAAATAATTCATTAAATATATTTAGAGGATTAATATATATAAATCCTTATTCATATAAATCTTATAATTATACAGAATGTAATTCTTTAATATTTGGAGATAAATCTTTAACAGTAACTATTCCTTATGTAAAAAATTATAATAATACAAGTTATATAAAACAAGAAGCTTTTATTTCTAAAATTGAAATTTTATATTTATTTTTATTAATGCAACGTGGATTAAATATTTCAGAAGCAATGTCTTTAATAGTTATTGGATTTTGTTCTAATATTTATAATAAATTACCTTTTGAATTAAATTTAGAAATACCTATGTTATTTTCTTTAAAAATAAAAGATATATTTAAATGAAATATTATAATTATACAAGTGAATATTTAATAAATTTAAGAAATTATTTAAATAAATATAAAAAATTATTAAAATATAATAAATTAAATTATAAAAAAATAAATATTATTTATATACAATATAAAAAATATATATTAATTATAAAAAAATTAAGATATTTAAATATTATTTAATAAGTTTAAAAATATATTATAATGAAATTGAATATAATAAAAAAATATTATTCTAAAAAAAATAAAAAATTATTTAAAATTATTAATAGTAATTTTATTTTAAATAATTATACAATAATTAAATTAAATATGTATGAATATATAAATAATAATTTACAAATATTTAATTTTAAAGGAATTGTAATTAATAAAAATAATAAAAATAATTATATTATGATATTAAAATATAATAATTATGATATTTTATATTTATATTTTTATTTAGATTCTTTAAATTTAATAAATATATTTAAAATAGGTAAATTTAATATTTAATTATAAAAATGATATATTTAAATAATCCTATATTAATAAAAAATAATTATATTATATCAAATTTATATTTATTATTAATATTAGAAATATTATATAATTTAAAGTATTATATATTAATAATAAATAATTTATATACAAAAAAAAATAATAATTTTAATATAATTTATTTTAAATTAATAGTTTTATTAACAAATATAGATATAAATTCTATAGATGTTATTCAAAATATTAATAGTTTATTCAAAATAATTTTAAATTTAAGTTTAAATTTTATTTATATTAATAAGAATATTAAGATTAATATTATAATATTTATATTACCTTTAATATATAATAATATTATAATATTGAATGGTTTATATAAGACATGTATTCAATTATTAAGAAAAAATAATAAGATTTTTATTATAAAATTTAAAAAAAATAATAAATATATTATTTATTTATATATATATATTAATTCAAATATAAAATTAATTTTAGAATTTAATAATATAAATATATATTGTTATTATAATACATATAAATTTA
>NW_012192828.1:11959-27514 GCF_000956335.1 Plasmodium fragile | reverse complement strand
TATAAAAAATAATTTTTTATATTATTATAATTATTATATAAATAATATATATAATAAAAAATTTTATTCTATAATAGATCATTTATTAAATAAAAGTAGAGAACATATAAAAGATTTTAAATATAAAATATTAAATATTAAAAATTTTAATATTGAATTATTATTAAATTATAAAAAATATATAAATATTATATTAGAAAATATAAATATAAATCCTTTAATTCAGTATTCTGATCAGACAAATAATTTATCTGAGATAAATCAAAAATTTAAAATTAATATGATTACAACGGGATTAAATTCTAAATTTATTTTAAATAATGATTTAAGAGAATTACCTAGAAATATATTAGGATATATTAGTTTAATTAATACTAATGAAGGATTAACTTGTGGATTAGTTAATTATTTAACTATTAATGTTCATTTAAATTTAAAATATAAATTAATTATATATTATAAATATTTATTTTATTATAAATACAATTTTAAATTAATATTAAATATTTTTAATAAAAATTTTTATAATATTTATTTTAATAAAATTTATTTAAAAAAAAATATAAATTTTAATAAAACAAATATTTTAACTATAAATAGAAATACATTTAAAATAAATAATATTTTAAAAAATACAATATATATACCTTTTAATTATTTACTATCTTTTATTGAAAATTTAATTCCTTTTATACATTATAATGATTCAATAAGAAATTTAATGAGTATAAAAATGCATGTTCAAATTATTCCTATTTTATATCCTACTTTAAATAATATTATTACAAATTATAATTTTATTTTAAATAAATATTTAAATTATTTAATTATTTCTTATCAAGAAGGTATTGTTATTTATGTTTCTTATATAAAAATAATAATAAGAGATATTTTTAATAGACAAATAATTTATTATTTAAATAATTATAAAAAATTCAATCAAAATATATTATTAATATATAAACCTATAGTTTGGGTAGGTGAAAAGGTTAATATAGGTAAAATATTAGCTATAAATTCAAATTTATTATATTGTGAATATAGTTTAGGAAATAATTTATTAGTAGGATATGGTTCTTATTTAGGTTATGAATATGAGGATGCCGTTATTATTAATAAAAAATTATTATATAATAATTTATATACATCATTACATTTAAATATTTATGAAGTTTCTTTTAATATATTAAATAATATACCTGAAATATGTAGTATAAATTTATCTAAAATACATTATAAGAATAAAAAAAATTTAGATAAATATGGTATAATTAAAGAAGGTTCTTTTGTATTAGCTAATAATATATTAATTTCAAAATTAATATTAATGCCTTTTATATTTGATAATAAAAATTTAATTAATATTATTAATTATTTATTTGGTAATAAATTAAGAGTTTTTAAAAATAAACCTATAATTTCTACAATATATGATATAGGTAGAGTAGTTAAAATTGAATTTTTATTTAATAATTTATATAATAAAAAAAAAGAAAATAATATTTATTTAAAAGTTAGAATATATATAGGGGTACAAAAATATTTAAAATTAGGAGATAAAATTTGTAATAGACATGGTCATAAAGGAGTTATTTCATATATAAATGAAATTAATGATATGCCTTATTTAAATAATAAAATACAGCCAGATATATTTATAAGTTCTATAAGTATTCCTTCTAGAATAAATATTGGTCAGATTTTAGAAGGTATATATGGATTAAATAGTTTATATACTAATAATAGATATATAATTTCTAATAATTTAAATAAAAATTATTATAATAATTATATAAATATTTTTAATTATTATAAATATAATTATAATAATAATTATAATATAAATAAAATGTCTTATAATTATAATAAATATTTTTTAAAAAATCCATTTACAGGTCATTTAATTAATAATAGTTTTTGTTTAAATAGTATTTATTATTATAAATTAATTCATATGATTCAGGATAAATTAAGATATAGATTTATAGGATTATATTCAGAATTAACACAACAACCTATTAAAGGGAATACTAAACAAGGAGGTCAAAGATTTGGAGAAATGGAAGTATGGGCATTAGAAGCTTTTGGAGCTTCTTTTTTATTTAAAGAATTTTTTACATATAAATCTGATGATATTAAAAGTAGAAAATTATTAAAAAATTATTTATTTAATAATAATAAGATGAAAACTACATTTATTTCAGAAACTTTTAAATTAATTTTAAAAGAATTACAAAGTTTATCTATTAATATAGAAACATTTTGTATATTTAATAATAATAATTTTATAAATAATTTACCTATAAATATAATTTATTAATATATGATACTTTATAATAATATAAATTTTATAGGATTAAAATTAAATATTTTAAATCCTAAACAAATAATAAAATGGTCTTCTTTATTTTATAAAAATAAAATTATAATAGGAGAAGTTTTAATACCTAATACTATAAATTTTAATACAGGATTACCTATTTTAAATGGATTATTTTGTGAAAAAATATTTGATTATATGTATATATGGAATTGTGATTGTAATAAAAAAATGTATAATATAAATAATTTTTCTTTAGGATTATATTGTATATTTTGTAAAAATAAATTAAAAATTAATATTTATAGAAAATATAAAATAGGTTTTATATTTTTAAATATACCTATTTTACATTTATGGTATTTAACTGGTCCATTAAAGGTAGCTTCTTTATTATTAAATAAAAATATTATTTATTTAAAATTTTTAATTTATTATAAATATTTTTTTAATAATATAAAATATAAACAATATTTTTATTATAATAAATTATATTTAAAATTTAATATAAATAAAAAAAAATATAATATAATTCAATATTTATTTTCACATAATATTTTATATAAAAAATTAAAAAATTTAAATTTATTAACAGAATTATTAAATAATAAAGAAATATTATTAAATAAAAATATATATTATAAAAAATATATTTATAAAAAAATTAATATATTAAATTTATTTATAATTAATAATATAAAACCTAATTGGATTTTTTTAGATTTATTACCAATATTACCAGCTGGATTAAGACCTTATTTATATATTGATAATAGTATGTATATTATGTCTACAATTAATGAAAATTATAGATTAATAATTTTAAAAAATAATAAATTAAAATATTGGTTATATTTACGTAATAATATTTTTTTTATATTTGAAATAATAGAAAAGCGTTTATTACAACAATTAATTGATTATTTATTAATAAATAAATTAATTTTAAAAAATAATACTACTTTTTTTAATTTTAGTAAAATTTTTAAAGGTAAATATAGTATAATAAAATATAATTTATCAGGAAAAAGAGTAGATTTTTCAGGAAGATCTGTTATAACTGTAAATCCTAATATTATATATAATAATATAGGATTACCTTATTATATAAGTATAAATTTATTTAAACCTTTTTTAATAAATATTTTAAAATATAATTTTAAATTTAATGTTATATTTAAAAGTTTATTAATTAATAAAAATTTATTTAGTATTCAAAAATTTTTAAATAAATTATTACAAAATCAATTTGTAATAGTTAATAGAGCTCCTACATTACATAGAATGAATTTACAATCTTTTATACCTTTATTAACAGAAGGATATTCATTAAAATTTTATCCTTTAGGATGTTCAAGTTTTAATGCAGATTTTGACGGAGATCAAATGTCAATATTTTTACCTTTAATTAAAACTTCAAAATTTGAATCTAATATAAATCTAAATTTTGATAAGAATATTATATCACCTTCAAATAATTTAAATTTATTTAAAAATTTACAATATTATAAATTAGGAATTAATACATTATTAATTTTAAATTATAGTAAAGTATTAAATATTTTTTATTTTAATTCTATTGAAAAAATATATGAATATTATAATAATAATATATTATTTATATTTAATTTAGTTTGGATAAAATATATAAATAATAATGAAGTTTTTTATATATTAACTTCAGTTAATAGAGTAATTATAAATTTATATATGTATATATATTAAATTTTAAATATGTATTTTTATTTTTTTAATAAATATAATTTAAAAATTTTAGAAAAAAAATTATTAAATATATTTAAATATAATATAAGTTCTAAAATTTTACATGAATTATTATATTTAGGATGTGAATATAGTTTTATATATAATTATTCTTTAAATTTAAATGATTTTTCAAATTTAATATATTTATTAGTTTTATATAAAAATAAACTTAATAATAATATATATTATAATAAATATTATGAAATAAAATATAATTATATAAATATTTTTTTAAATAATTATTATTATTTAAAAATTATAAATAAAATTCAATTAATATTAAATAATATTATATATTTAAAAATTAATCCTATATCTTCTAATTTATTTTTATTTTTTAATAATAAAATAAAAATTAAATATTCACAATTACAACAATTAATTGGGTATAAAGGGTATATTTCTAATATAAAAGGGGTTATTTATGAAAAACCTATTATAAATAATTATATTAATGAATTATCAATATATGAATATATTTTATCTTGTTATGGTTCAAAAAAAGGTATAATAGATACAGCTTTAAAAACAGCAGATTCAGGATATTTAACAAAGCGTTTAATTAATATAACAAATAATTTTATAATTAAAGAGATAAATTGTAAATCTCCTTTTATTTTTAAATATAGATGTAATATGGATATATATGGTAATATTATATTACCATTTAATATTTTACAATTTAAAATATTACAAAATAATATCATAAATAAATATAAGGGTATATATTTTGATTTAAAAAATATTTATATTACTAAATATATATTAAATAATTTATTAAATTTATTATCTAATATTTATATATATTTAAATATAAAATCAATATATTTATGTAGTATATTTAATAATATATGTAATAATTGTTTAGGTTATAAACAATTATATAAACATAATTTAGGGCAACATATAGGAGTTATATCTAGTGAAGCAATAGGAGAACCTAGTACACAAATGGTATTAAGAACTTTTCATGTAAATTCTATTTTAAAAGATAAATATAATTATAATATTTTAAAACAAAATAATATTTATAAATTGAATTTTTATAAATTTAAAATTAATAAAGTATTTAAATTGATTTTTAATTTTAAAAAATATATAAATAATAAATTTAATTTAATATTTTTAATAAATAAATTATTATTTAAATGTAAATATGTACATTATAATTATATAATAATTAATAGATTTATTAAATATAATTTTATATATAATTCTATTTCTAGAAATTTTAAATATACTTTTAATAGTATATTTATAAAATATTTTAATAATAAAGTAAAATATTATAGTTTAAATATGATACAATTATTAATAAAAAATTTATATAATAAATGGATTATATATAATTTATATACTTATTATTTTTATTATAATTATATTAAATTATATAATATAAATAAAAAGGGTATAATTTATAATTTTAATATTAATAAAAAATTAAATATTATATATTTTATAAAAAGTTTTATTAATTTTTATTCATATTTAAATATAAAAAATGATAATATTATATTAAATTCTAATTTTTTTAAAAAAAAATAAAATATGACTTTTTTAATAGATTTTAATAATATACAAAATACAAATATTTTTATAAATATAATAATATATTATATTATAAAATAAAATTATTTTTATATTTATATGAAATATTAACTTATAATTGGAATAAATATTTATTATTAAATTCTAAATATAATTTATTTATTATATATAATAATTATATTAAATATTTATATAAATATAATATTAAAGTTGTTTTATATTTTTTAAAGAATTTATTTTTTATAAATAATAATTTTATAAATAATAATATTTTATATACTTATAATATTATTTATAATAATCAAAATAATATTTTAAATATATATAAAAAAAATATAATTAAATTATTAAATAATAATTTATATAATAAAATATTTTATATGTATTATAATAAAAATTTATCTAATTTATATTTAAATGATATAACAATAGGATTACAATCTATTAATATTATATTTGAAAATAAAAATATTAAAAATAATATTTCTTTTATTTCAAATAATATATATGTAATTTTTTATATTAAATATTATAATTATTTAAATAATATTATATATATATATAATGTTTTTAATATATATAAAATTAATTATTTTAAATATAAATTAAATTTTTATTCATATATTTTTGAAGATATAAGTTCTATTTTATATAGTGGATATTCATTAAATACAGATTTTTATTTAATTAATAATAATTTGAGATTTTATTTTAGATATTTATTATTTAATATAAATATTTATCAATCAATTAAAAGTTCTTATATTTATATATATAATATTTTAATAGAATCAATTTTAAAACAATATAGTTATCAAAATATTTATTTGCCTTCAATATATTTTGAATTAATTATAAAAAAAATGTTATCATGTATAAAAATAATTTCTAATAATTTTAAAGTATTTAAATATAATAATATTATACCTTTATATTTAATAAATATACTTAATTATTCATTAATTTTAAATAAATATCAAATATATAAATATGAACCTATTATTTTAGGAATTACAAAATCAATTTTAGCAAATTCTGGATTTTTAACAAATATAAGTTTTCAAAATACATTTAAAATTATAAGTTTAAATATTTTAAATAATAAAATAGATTGGTTAATTGATATAAAATCAAAAATAATAATGACGGATTTATTACCAGTAGGTAATGGGTGGTATAGATATTT
Source organism: Plasmodium fragile (assembly GCF_000956335.1). NCBI lineage: Eukaryota > Apicomplexa > Aconoidasida > Haemosporida > Plasmodiidae > Plasmodium > Plasmodium fragile. The sequence continues at coordinate 20,693 of NW_012192828.1, read as the reverse complement.
AAAAATTTAATTAAAAAAAATAATGTTTATTACATTTTACACTTTATTAAGATCAAAAATTTATATTAATAATATTTACGAAACGATTCATTTAAATAATTATAAATTTATATATAAAATTAAACATAATTATTGTATTTTAAATTTTATTTTAATAATTTTATATTTATATAAATTATATTTATATATTTATAATATATCTTTAACAAATAATAAAATTTTATTTATTAATAATAATAATTTATTTATTAATTTTATTATTAAAATGTGTTATTTAACTAATAATTTTTATATAATTAAATGGATTCCTGGATTATTAACAAATTGGATTTTTTTTAAAAAAAAAATTATAATTTATATATGGTTAAATAAATTATTTAAAAATAAATATTATATTAATATATTATCAAAAAAATGTTTATATAAATTAAAATATATTTATAATAAATTATATTTAAATTTACATGGTATAAAAAGTATGTTAATTTTACCAAAATATATTTTTTTAGTAAAATATAATAATTTAATTTTAAAAGAAATTTCTAAATTAAAATTAGTTTTAATAAGTTTTATAAATTTAAGTTTAGATTCAAATTATATAAATATAAAAATTTTAGGTAATTATAATAATTATAAATCTATTAAATTAATATATAAAATAATTTATACATCTATTATTCATAGTAAAATTAAAAATATGTAAATATATGTTTAATTATATATATATTATTATATATAAAAGAAATATATAAAATATTATACCAAAAATTTAGTTGTTTAATTAATAATAAATTATATTTATTAGATATTATATATAATAATTTTATATTATTATATTTATAAAATATAATATTATATAAATATTTATTTGAATTTTTACTTTTTAATAATAAATTAAATTTATTTATATAAATAAATTTTTTAATATTATTTATTTTTATATTTTTAAATTTTTTTAATAAAATATTTTTTTTTAATTTATAATATAAATTAAATATCATTTTTTTTATAATTATATATTATATAAAGAGAAAATGGGATTCGAACCCATGAAATATATTATATTTTTTTGATCTCAAATCAAATACAATAAACCACTCTGTCATTTCCCTTAATTTTTTATTTTATATTATATAATAAAAGTTTTAATAAATTTTTAGTTAATATATAATTATATTTTAAATATTTTAATAATTTATAATATATACAAGAAATTATATTTAATTTAGAATTATAAATACCTAATTTTAAAATTTTAAATTTATTATTTTTTATTATATATAAATAAATTTTATATGTTTTATATAAAGTTTTATTTGATTTTGAATATAAAAAAATTATTTTTTTCATTATAATTTTAATAAATAATACTATATATATTATACAAATAATGGAATTTGAATCCATATCTTTAATATGGAAAATTAATATTTTACCTATTTAAACTATATTTGTTATTTATAATGAAAATATATTAAAATTTAAATTATAATATTTATTTAAAAAATAATATAAAATATATTTATTTTTTATAAAATAATTTTTATCATAAGTTAATAATAAATCACTTATTGATTTATTTAAAATTAATTCTAATATTCTTTTTAATGGACGAGCTCCATATAAAGGATTATAAGTTAATTTAATTAAAAAGTATTTTAATTCATTTTTAATATAAATTGTAATATTTAATTTATTTAAATATAATTTAATTTTTAATTCATTTATAAATTTATTAAATATTAATAATAAAGAATTAATATTTAAAGGATTAAATATTAATATATTTGTTAATCTATTTAATAATTCAGGTTTAAAATAATTATTAATACTTAATTTAATATTTTTTTGTATATCTTTTAAATCTATATTAGATAAATAATATTTATTTTTTAAATATATATCATAATTTTTAGGACAACCTAAATTACTTGTTAATAAAATAATTGTATTAGTAAAATCTATTAATTTACCTGTTGTATCAGTTAATCTACCTTCATCTAATATTTGTAACATTATATTATATATATCAGGATGAGCTTTTTCTATTTCATCAAATAATATTATAGAATTAGGATTATTATAAACTTGTTCTGTTAATTGACCTCCTTCTGAATATCCTATATAACCAGGAGGTGAACCAATTAATCTAGATATTGAATGTTTTTCCATATATTCACTCATATCAAATCTAATTAATTCTTTTTCAGAACCAAATAAATATTTTGCTAATATTTTAGCAAATTCAGTTTTACCAGTACCACTAGGACCACATAAAATCCAACTACCTATAGGTTTATTTTTAGTTTTTAATCCTATTATATTTTGTTTAATTAAAGGTAAAATTTTATTAAATATATGATTTTGACCATGTATATTTTTATATAAATAATATTCTAATTGTTTTATATTATATTTTGTAATTTTATTATTTTTAAATAATATAGTTTTAGAAGTATTTAAATATTCTGAAATTGTATTTCTTATATCTTCATATGTTAAAATAAAATTTTTTTTATTTTGTAAAGATATGTTATTAGTTGATAAATAATTAAAATTAGAATATTGTACTTTATTTTTTAATAAATATTTTTTAGAACATAAATTTTCTAATAAAATAAATGGTATTATAGGAGAATTTATATTTTTAATATATTTTTTACTTAAATTAATTAATTCATATATAATATAATTATTTATATGTATTTTATAATAATTTATGTATTTATATATATTATATTTTAAAATTAAAAATATTTGTAAAAAAGATAAATTTTTTATTTGAATTTTATAAAAAAAATAATCTTTTAATAAATTATTAGATTGAAAATATAATTTATATTTATCTTTAGTTGTAATTATAAATATATGAATATTATAATTATATATTTTAGATAATAATAAATATAAATAATATAATTTATTTAAATTATCTATATTATTATCATTATTTGTTATATTAAATATTTCAATATTTTTAATAATTAAAATTAATTTATAATTATTTATAAAATATTTTGATATATTTAATATTTTTAATATTATTGTATGTATATCATAATTTAATAATTCATTTAATATCCATATTTCTGTATTATGTAAATATATAGGTACTATTTTATTTTTTATATTTTTTATTAATATTTGTAATAATGAAAATATATTTTCTTCTACTCCTTCTATTATAATATGTTTTTTTATTTTTAAATTTAAAATTTGTAATAATTTTGAATATTGATATTGATTAAAATTATTATTATAATTATATATAAAATTTATATTATATATATTTGTTGAAAATTCTTCTAATTTTTTTCTTATATTACTAGGAAATATAGTTGTAGATATATAAAAATTTAAATAAGAAAAATTTAAATTTAAATATTTAAATATATATTTTATATCTTTATCATTTTCATTTAATAATAATAATAATAAATTAAAAGAATTTATTTTAAAATTAAAATTATTTAATTTTTTTAATATATTAATAATTTTATATGAAAATATTGTATTAATTACATTTTTATTATATTTATATTTATTTAATAAAAATAAAATTAATTTATCAGTTATTAATTTTTTATTTATTTTAAAAAATTTTGCACATAAATTATCTGTTAATAATAAACTTAATAATAAATGAATAGGCATTATAAAATAATTATCATATTTTAATGCTAAATATTCTGCTTTAATAAATATTATTATTAATTCTTTAGTACTATATAAATTATTTAGAATCATGGTGTTTTATTTTTTTTTATAATTTATTATTTTAATATTATTAATTATAATATTTAACAATTGATTTATATTATAAAATAATAATTGAAATTTTTTATATAATAATATTTTATATATTAAATATATTTTATTTAATTTATTATAATATTGTTTATATAAATTAAATATTGTATAATTATATATTATTTTAAAATTTTTATCAGTATAAATATAAATAATAAAAATATTAAATTTATATTTATTAATATATTCTGTTATTTTTTTATTTAATAAATTTATATTAATATTATATATTTTAAATCTAGAATTTAAAATAGAATTTAAATTAATTTTATTATTATCAATATTTTTTACTAAAAATTTACATTTATATAAAATAATCATTATATTATTTATATATTTAATAATATTATTATATACATGTCTTAAAGGATTTGAACCTTTATTATAAATTTTGGAAATTTATATTTTTACTTTAAATTAAAGACATAATTTAAATATATATGAATAAAGAGAATTAAACTCTTATAACAATTTTGGTAAAATTGTATTTTATCTTTAAATTATATTCATTACTTTATTTTAGAATAATAGGATTCGAACCTATATTAATGAAATCAAAATTCATTACCTTAACCTTTTGGTTATATTCTATTATTATATTATATATTAAGTCATTATAGCTCAATGGTAGAGCAATGGATTGAAGATCCATATGTTATCAGTTCAAATCTGATTTTTGACATTTATTTAATAATAATATTATAAATAAAAAATTTATTAAATATTTATATTTATTATATATAATTATTTTATAATATTTATTTTTATTAATAAATATATATATTAAAATAATTATATATATCCATATATATATATTATAATAAAATATATTAAAATATTTAATAAATTTAAATATTTTTTTTATAAAAATTTTATTTAATATATTATTATTATTTTTTTTTTTTAACATATTTTATTAATCTATAATATCTATTATAATACCTGCTCCTATAGTTTTTCCTCCTTCTCTTATAGAAAATTTCTGATTTAAAATTAATACAATATAATGTTTTAATTCTATATGTAAAGTTAATTTATCTCCAGGCATTCCTATTTTTTGAATATTATTATTTAAATATATATTTTTTATCTCTCCAGTTACATCTACTATATGAATAAAAAATTGAGGTTTATAACCTATATTAAAAGGTTTATGACGACCCCCTTCTTCTTTAGTTAATATATATGTTTCAGCTATAAAAGATTTATATACTTTTAATGTATTTGGAGTAGATAAAATCATACCTCTTTTTATTTCATTTTTTTGAATATTTCTTAATAAAATACCTACATTATCTCCTGATTGAGCTTGAATTAATTGTTTTTTAAACATTTCTAATCCAATAACTGTTGTAAAAATAGATGATTTTTCAAATTTTAAAATTTCTACTTCCTCATTTAAATTTATATGTCCTTGATCTATTTTACCAGTTACTACAGTACCTCTTCCAGTAATTGAAAATACATCTTCTATAGACATTAAAAAATTCTCATTTAATTTATCTCTATTTATTTTAATATTATCAATTATATTAATTAAATCATTTAATTTTTGTATCCAAATATTAGATTTTATTAATTCATAATTTTTATTTTTTTGTATTATATTAATTACATTTAATGCAGATCCAGTTAATATATGAATATTATCTAAATTAAAATTATATTTAACTAATAATTCATGTATTTCTAATTTAATAAAATCAATTAATTCAATATCATTACACAAATCTTCTTTATTTAAAAAAATTATTATATTTTTAATACCTATCTGTTTAATTAATAATAAATGTTCATATGTTTGTGGCATTATACCATCTATTATAGATATTACTAAAATTGCTATATCCATTTGTGTAGCTCCTATAATCATATTTTTAATATAATCTGAATGACCAGGACAATCAATATGTGCACAATGTTTTGTTATTGTTTCATATTCTATATGTGTTGTATTAATAGTTATACCTCTTATTTTTTCTTCAGGAGCTGAATCAATATCAGAATAATTATATTTTTTAGATAATCCTTGTAAATTTAATAAATAAGATATTGCTGTTGTTAAAGTTGTTTTACCATGATCAACATGACCTATAGTACCTAAATTTATATGTTGTTTATTTCTTATAAATAATTTATTATTCATAAATATAAAAATTATAATATATAATATTTATTTACTTTACTATAAATAATAATATAATCCTAATGTTAATATTAATTTTTATTATTTTTTTTATCTAATAAATATATATATGCTCTATTAGATATAAATTGTTTTATTAAATTTAATTTAACTTTATATAAATCACCTTCTTTATTATAACTTAAAATTAAATATTTACAAATAATTTTATATAATAATAAATCTTTATCTTTTATTATTTTATTAAATAATTTATATACATTAAATATAGATTGTTCATATGTTATAACTATAGGTACATTATACTTATTAGTATTAATTTTTATTTTATAAAATGAAAAAGGTAATAATAAATTTTTTATAGCTTTATTAAAAATAAATATACTTAATTTATTAGTTATTTTTTTTAATAAATATAATATATATATTAATAATTTTATACTTTTATTAAGTTTACCTTTTTTTAAAAATATTTTTATAAAATATTTAAATATCATTATTGTCATATATAATTAATTATTTTTTTATTATTTATTTCTTTTTACTCCATATTTAGATCTAGAAGTTTTTCTATTTAAAACTCCTATAGAATCTAAAGATCCTCTAATTATTTTATATTTTATACCTGGTAAATCTTTTACTCTACCTCCTTTTATTAATACAAAATTATGTTCTTGAACAGATTTACCTTCTCCAGGAATATATGCTAACAATTCTTTATTATTTGATAATTTTATTTTTGCAACTTTTCTCAAAGCTGAATTAGGTTTTTTAGGAGTTTTAATTAATATTTTTAATACAATACCTTTTTTTTGAGGACATTTATTTAATAAAAAATTATTTTTTTTATCTCTTTTATTTTTTTTTATTTTTTTTTTATATAATAATTTATTTATTATTAACATTTTTTTTTTGAAATTTTACATCCATTATATGGTATAGAAGTTACATCAAATAATTTATTTATATTTAATTTTTTATTCTTATATTTTATGTTTAATAATAATTTTAATATATGTATTCTATAAGAATTTATACCATTAAAAATAACATTAATATTTAATAAATTTTTATTTATTAAATATTTTATTATATTAATAGTAATAATATTATTTGCTATTATAGTACTTTTTAATCTATTTTTAAAAGATTTTAAACATCCACATGAAAAATATTTTAAATTTTTTATATATATTAAATTATTATTATATTTTTTATATTTAGATACAGTTATTAATGTATTTTTTAAAGTTAACTTAAAATATAAAAATATTATATAATTATTATATAAAATTATCATTGTGTTTGTTTATGTTTTTTATTTATACAAATAATATGTAATTTTTTAAAACGTTTAATTAATTTACATTTATTACATATTTTTTTTATAGAAGAACGCTTTTTCATTTTATATTAAATTTTTTAATTTTATTAATAATTATATTATTTATTCTTATTCTTAAATTTTTATGTATATATATATTTAATCTATATACACTTATTTTAACTTTCAAAATATTATTTTTAATATTAAATATACTTATATTATTTAAACATAATAATAAATTAAATTTATATAAATTTAATCCATATATATATTTAAATATATGTACAATATATAAATTTTTATTTAAATATAATATCATTTTTTAAAACATATTAAATAATATTAATAATATTTTATTTAATAAATTATATTTATTATATATAACATTATAATATATAATAATTCTACAATTTAAATATCCTAAACATTCTAATAAATATTTTAATAATAAAAATCTAATATTAACATAACTATAAATTTTAAATTGTAATTTTACAAAAAATTTAGAACTATTAATATAAATATATTTTAATTTATATACATTTAATATTGAATATTTAAAATAATAAATATTATTTAATGCATTAATTTTTGAAGATATAATAGCTTTATTTATATTACTATTTTTTCCTATTCCTATACCTACCCAACCTTGTTTATTACCTAATAATATTATAATTTTATATCTTTTAATTCTTCCTTTTTTTATAGTATAAGAAATTTTTTTAATTTCAATAATTTTTTCTATAATATTAATTTTATTAAATATATTATCTTTATTTTTAAAATTTATTTTATTATATTTATAAATATAAAAAAATATATAATTAAAATTATAATTATTTTTATAAATAAAACTATTAAATTTATCTATAATATAATATAATTTTAAATATACTATTAAAATTAAATAATTTTTTACTAAATAAATAGAACTAAATTTAATTCTAAAATTTAATATAATAAAAATACTCTTTAATAATATTAATATATAATATAATAAATAATAATTATATAACCTATTTATATTATTTACAATAATCATAATATTTTTATTCCTAATTCTTTATATTTATTAATATATTGAAATGAATTAATTAAATTACCAATTGAATACAATATAAATAAATTAATACTATACATATATAATATATTTTTATTAATACAAATTTTACAATAAATTATTTTTGGTATTTTAATAATTATTTTATGATTATATTTTAATTTAAAAATTATTAAATTATATTTCTCTAAATAATAAAATTTATAATTAATACCTATTATATTTAATTTTAACTTATATATTTCATTTTGTAATTTTATTATATTATTAAAAAAAATATGTTTATACATTTTTAATAATAAATAAAATAAATTATTATATATATAATATATATATATAATACTTAATATATAAATATATTGTATTATTTTATTATTTATTATATTAT
>NW_012192828.1:0-10973 GCF_000956335.1 Plasmodium fragile | reverse complement strand
TAAATATATTGTATTATTTTATTATTTATTATATTATATAAAATATATATATAATCAAAATTTTTTTTATCTAAAATTAAATAATAAATATTATTAATATTAATAATATTATTATAAAAAAAAATATATCTTTTATAATTTAACATTTCCTTTTAATTTAATATTTAAAAAATACAAAATATTAAAATACCTCCTATTTTATATTTTAAAGATAATATATGTGTAATAAATTTATATTTAAATGAATATAAAATTAATAATCCTTTAAAATATTTATTTAATTTGATAAAATCTAATAATTTATTATAATTCATATAAAATATTTGATTATATTTAATATATATTTTAAAATAATTTATCTTATAATACTTATTCAATATAATAAATATATAATATTTATTATATATACTAATAATATAAAATTTTAATAAATAATTATAATTATATAATATTATATTTAAATAATAAATAATTTTACTAAATTTATATAACATAAAATAATTATTTACTTTATAATTATATTTAATTCTATTTAAAAATTTTACTATCATTATATCAAATAAATTTTATTTTTAATTTTTTTATATTTATATTCAATTTATATTTAATATATTTTAATATATAATAATTACTTTTAGTACCTATAGAATTTAAATTATTATTTATAATAATAACAGCATTTTTATTAAATTTAATAGAATAATATCTTTTTAAATTCAAAAATTTTTTTTGCTGTACTAATATACCTTTACATTTATCTGATTTTTTATATAAATTATTACTATATAATTTATAAACAATACCTACAAGAATATCACCATACTTTATTTTTTTACATTTATTTAAAGATTTAATATATTTAAATTTTAATACTCCACTATTATCTATAACATCTAAAATACTATTTAAATATATCATAAAATTTTTACTATTCTATTATTACAATCTTTACTTTTTTTATAATATTTAATAATTACATAATCATTTATTATAATTTCATTTCTAAAATCATATATTTTAATATATAAATTTCTTAATATTAATTTTTTATATGTAAAATTATATATAAAATATGAAATACAAATAATTTTAATATTATTACATATATTCTTTAAAACATAACCTACTTTAAATTTCATTTTTTAATATACTTAATCAATTTTTCTTATAAATTGTAATTTAAAACATAATTTATAAGATAACATTTTAGTTAAAAAATAAATAACTTTTACTGAAACATTACTTATCTCAAATAATATTTTATTCTTTTTTATAACATTAACACATAATTCTATAGGTCCTTTACCAGCTCCCATTCTAGTTTTTAAAGATTTTTTAGTTAAAAATTTAGTACAATTTATACATATTTTATATATTCCTATTTTTTTTATATGTTTATTAATTATAAATCTAGAAGCTTCTAACTGATTCTTTGTAATAAACCCAGAATTTAATGAAATTATACCCCAATATAATTTTAAAAATTTTAAATTAAATTTTCCTTTTATTTTACCTTTTTGAGTTTTTTTAATAATATTAATCATATTATATAACTATATTAATTATTTATCCAAATTTTTATACTTAAAATACCGTACTTAGTTTTTATAATATCATTAAAATATTTAATATTACTATATAATGTACTTAATGATATAATTCCATATGTATATATTTCAGTTTTAGTTTTTAAACTATTTTTAAAACATCCTGAAAACTTAATTTTTAACCCTTTTATATTATAATTATATTTTTTTAATATATCATTATATAAATAATTAAATATCAATTTCAAAGATTTATATTTTACATAATACTGTTTTACATAAAACATTATCATATTAATATTAATTATATTAATATATTTTATTTTTAAATAACATATATAATTATAATATTTATAATAATAATAATTAAAATAATTTAATAAAATAAAAATATATTTTAAATTATAAATATTATATTTTATATTATTATAATATAAAAATGTAATTATAAATTTATTAATATTAAAATTTATATAAATATCAAAATAATTATAATTTTTATAACTATTTATATTATATAAATTATAATATAAAAAATAAATTAATAAAATATTAATTAAATAATATTTATTATTAACTATATTAATATAAAAATTATTTATATAATTTTTATATACTAAACTTCTAAATATTAAAGGATGTACTTTTTGTCCCATTTTTTAATTTAATAATAATTCTTTTAATTTATTTTTAATATATTTAGTATTTATAAAATTACCTATTTTATTATATAATTTATATTTATTTACATAAATAGGTACAAATTTATAACCATTATATACTTTAATATATAAATTCAATAATTTTTTATAAATATATAAATTTTTATTATATATATTTAATATTATATTTTTTCTATATTTATTTTTAAAATTAATAAATATATATTTATTATTTAAAGAAATTTTTAACCAATATAATTTTATCATTTTTTATATTTAAATTAATAAATAAATTATTTTTTTGTTTTATATCCTTTAGAATGTAATCCTTTTCTAGAACAAGGATATTTACGACCTATACTTGTTTTTCCTTTTCCTCCTCCATGTGGATGATCACATACATTTTTAGATTTACCTCTTACTTTTGATTTTATATTATAATATATATTATATCCAGCATTTTTAATTTTAAATTTATTATATAAAATATTACTATTTATACCTATATAACAAAAATTATTATTATTTATACATTTAATTTTTTTAGAAGGAAATTTTATATATACTAAATTTTTATAAAAAATTAATATTTGTGCAAAAGTACCTGCTGCTCTTACAAAAATACCTCCTTTATTATTATAAGATATATTATAAATATAAGTACCTAATTTACAATATTTTAATTGTAAATAACTTCCATTCTTTATATAATTAATATTAGTTAAATAATAAATAGAATTTAACATATAATTATGCTGTAAAATAATATATTTTTGTAAATTATTTAATTTTAAAGATAAATATATAATACATCCTATATATGTATTTCTAAAATAATTTTTTAATTTCTTAAATAAAATAATTTTATAATTAATATTTATATTATAATTATCATACCAAAAATCTATTATTTTATAATTATATTTTAATTTACCTCCACCTTTATTATATATAGTAATTTGTCCTTTATTATTTTTACCAAAATTTTTAAAATATTTATAAGTATTATATTTTTTTAATTTTAATATCATTTAATTAATATATAATATTTTTTATAATTATTCTTTATATGTATATAATTAATCTTAATATTATTAAACTTATAACTTTTTTTAAATATATTTTCAATTATATATTTTACATCTAATTTTGTTAAATATATCTTAGTATAAATAATATAATATTTATTTTTAATAAAACTAATTTTATAATATATATAATTATAATAAAAATTTAATATAATTTCTTTCATATTATTTTTTAAATTATTAATATAATATAATTATATAATATTAAATTAAATAAAATATATTTATTATTAATATTATAAAAATTTAATATTTTACATTTATTATTATTAATATAATTATATATTAATATACCATTAAAATATAAAATTTTATTTATAAAATAATTTATAGTATATATACTAAAATAATTATTCATATAATAAATATTAAATATATTTTCTAATTTTATTATAATAATATTACTACGTTTATTTAATAATAAATAAATAAAAATTAACTTATATATAAATTTATTATATTTTATTTGTATATTATTATAATAAGGACCAAATATACAAGAACCTTGTTTACATACTGGAGATGTATTATTTTTTAATCTAGCTTTTCCTGTTCCTTTTTGTACTCTTATTTTTCTATTACTATATTTTATCATACTTCTATTTTTTGTATGTTTATATATATAATTATTATAAATATAATAATCTTTTATAATATAATTAATTATTTTATATGTTTTAATATAGTTATTTAAATATAATTTTATAAAAAATTTATATTTATATTTAAATAATATATTATCAAATATATTATTATTTATATTCAATATAATAATATTCATTTTAAATATTTAAAATAAATACTTTATTTCAGAAAAATAGGATTTGAACCTATATTCTTCTATCTCCAAAATAGATATGTTACCATTACACTATATTCTGAATAATAATATATACTTTTAAGGAAAATCGAATTCCTATTTTCTTCTTGAAAAAAAGATGTCTTACCATTAAACGATAAAAGTTATATATTTATTATAAACTACCTGAGATTCGAACTCAGAACCATTCGATTAAAAATCGAGTACTCTACCAATTAAGCTAGTAATTCTAAAATATACGAATTTGACGAGAATTGAACTCGTATTCTTTATTATGACAAAATAATATTTTAACCTAATTAAACTACAAATTCTTATATAGAGAAAAAGGGATTCGAACCCTTGGTATATATTTTTATATACAATAAATTAGCAATTTATAACTATAAACCTCTCAGTCATTTCTCTTTTTGAATAAGTTAAATCAGATTTGAACTGATGTAGATATATAATCAATGGATTTACAGTCCATTCCTTTTAACCACTCAGGCATTAACTTATATAAATATTTTACATTTAAGTAGATTCGAACTACTGATGATCAATAATTGAAAATGAATTATGAGTCCATTGCTTTCGACCACTTAGCTATAAATGCTATATAATTAGAGATAAAGGGATTTGAACCCTTACAACAATAATTGTTAATGGATTTTCTTTTTAAATTTAGACTTTTAAAATATTAAAAAGTCTTTTGAATACATAAAATAATATATTACAGAATTTAAAAAATTATTTTCTTATAAAATAATATTATTAATTTATCATTAACTCATTTAATATTTATTTATATTTAATAAAGTCCATTGTGTATACCTAATTTCACCATATCTCTTATATTATATATAAATGATATTCAGATTTGAACTGAAATATAATAATTTGCAATTATTTACTTTAACCATTTAAGTTATATCATTATAATTTTTTTATATAAAAAAAAGGATAAATAATGAGAATCGAACTCATATAAAAGAAACCACAATTCTTTATCTTAACCATTAGATTATATTTATCTATAATTAAATTATATATTATTATATATATATAATATATTATTTAATAATATAGTACTCAATATTTTAATTTTTAAATTATATATACATATTATAAAAAAATTATTAAAACTATAAATTTTAATAAAATTATATTTATATAAATTAGAAATATATATATATATATTATATTTATATATTAAATTCTTTAAAATAATATATTTAATTTTATAATTAAAAAAAATTATATCATTATTATTTAATTTTACATTATAATAATTTAAACTTATATTATTTATATAAATATTTTTATATTTTATATAATATCTAGATTGTAATATAGTTTTAAAGAATCCTATATTAACTAAAAATACATCTAATCGTGACTCTAAAATATATAATAATTTAAAATAAATATTATTTTCTTTATAATGTCTTAATTTTTTTATATAATATAAATATTGTTTAAAAGTTAAACAATAATTATAACATATATATCTTATAAATTTTAATTTAAAATCAAAATAAGATTTATATAGTATTTTATAATTTAATAATTTATAATTATATTTATTTGATAAATATAATAAAAATGGTATATTTAATTTTTTTAAAATTTTTACTTTTGATTTAAAAAATTTTATCATAATAATTATATACTATAAATAATATAAGCTAATGGTGAGATTTGAACTCATAATCTACTGATTACAAATCAGTTGCTTTACCAATTAAGCTACTTTAGCAAATAAAATATTAATAATTAAATATTCAACTTATTAGGAATTATATACTAAATATATCACTATACATATATAATAATTCTATAAAATAATTTTTCTAATTATTGTTTTATTCATATATATGATTAGAATATTATTTTAAACTAAATTTTCTTATTTATATTACTTCAACAATTAAAATTTTATACTTAACTACTCAACATTACAATAATAAATAATTGATATATCATTGGTATAATTTTTTTGATCCTCTCGTACTAAAAAAAATAATTTCAATATTCTAACACTTATATTAGATATGGACCGAACTGTCTCACGACGTTCTGAACCCAGCTCACGTATCGCTTTAATAGGCGAACAGACTTACCCTTAAAACATACTACTGCTTTAGGATGCGATAAGCCGACATCGAGGTGCCAAACCTTTTCGTCAATATGGACTCTCGGAAAAGATTAGCCTGTTATCCCTAGAGTAACTTTTATCCGTTAAGCGATAATTTTATCATTAAATAATTATCGGATCATTAAGACCGACATTAATCTCTGTTTAATTTGTAAATTTTACAGTTAATTATATACATATCTTTATATAATATATATAACTTTGTACTCCTCCGTTTATATATAGGAGGAGACCGCCCCAGTCAAACTATCTTATAAATATTGTTAAAAAATTTGTTATAAAATTTTTCTAAGAATTTATATATATAAAAAATGGTATTTCATTTACAATTACATTATTTCCAAAAAAATAATATCATTATTTCCCATTTATACTATGCTCTATACATATATTTTCAATATCTATTCATAGTAAAGCTTCATAGGGTCTTTCTGTCCTAATATAAGAAATCTGTATCTTCACAGATAATTTTATTTCATTAAGATTTTTTTTAAGACAGCATTTAAGTCGTTACATCTTTCATGCAGGTCGGAACTTACCCGACAAGGAATTTCGCTACCTTTGGACCGTTATAGATACAGCCGCCGTTTACTATAGCTTATATATATATTATAATTTTATATTATATATATTATTTTTACATAATAGCACTGGGCAGATGTCAATCTTTATACTTCATTTTTCAATTTAGCAAAGATTTGTGTTTTTGTTAAACAGTCGCTTAAATTTATTATTTTCAACTAAATAAGTATCTTTTCTCCCTAAGTTACAAGATAAATTTGCCGAGTTCCTTAAAAAAAATTATCTCAACTTCTTAATAATATATACATATTTACTAGTGTCAGTTTACGGTACGAATACATAATAATAAATATATAATAATAATTTTTTTATAATATAATATTTAATAATTATATTAGTTTTAAAATATATATTATTATATAGTATAAGAATATTAACTTATTTACTATCGATTACACATTTCATCTCATCTTAAGATTCGACTAACCCTATTTAAATAAATTATAAATAGGAACCCTTAAATTATAGAAGTATTGGATTTTTACCAATATTTACATTACTCAAATTAGCATTATCACTTTTGATTTTATTATTTTAATTTTCATATAAATAAATATTATCAAAACGCTCTTTTACCAATTTAATTATTTATATTAAATTTTATAATATCGATAATTAATTTATTTTCGATTATTTTAGAATTAAAATTATTAAATTAATGAGCTTTTACGCACTCTTTAAAAGATAACTGCTTCTAAATTTACTTTTTAATTATAAAAATAATTTTATATTCTTTTTAAAACTTAATTAATATTTTAAAATCTTAATTTATAATTAGGGCTGTTTCCCTTTTGAATATAAAGCTTATCCTTTATATTCTAATAAAATATATAGTTTATTAAATAAAATTCTTAAATTATTAATATTAATATTAATTATTTAAATTAACTTAATTAAAAAAGAGTTTTACATTTATTTATATATATATACTATACTTACATATATTTCAAAGAGAACCAGCTATATTCAAATTCGATTGGCATTTCACCACTAATTATACTTTATTTGATACTTTTGCAACAGTAACCAATTCAAACTTAAATTTAATGTTATTTAAATCTTATTTTAAATATAATTAGATCATTTGATTTCGGGTCTATAATAAATAATATAATTTTATGTTTATTTTAATAATAATAAACTCGATTTAACTTTGGCTTCATTTAAATTATATTTAACCTAATTAATATACTACTTATTATAACTTGCTAATTCTTTCTTCAACAAGAATATAATAAAATTTAATTTAATTTTATTATAAATTTTTAAATTTAAAATTCAGGTTCTTTTCACTATTTTTTCAAAATTCTTTTCATCTTTCCCTCACGGTACTATTTCTCTATAAACTTTTATTATATTAAATTTTATAAGATGATTCTTAATATTATATATAATTATATTCATATAAAATATATTATTATATTACTTATTAAAAATTTTACATAATTAATGTTTAAAAATATTTCAATTCGTTCACCACTACTATGAAAATCGTTATTACTTTATTCTCCTTTAAGTACTAAGATGATTCAATTCCTTAAGTTATTAAAAAATATTTATATAAAAATATTTTATTCAGATACTTTTATAATATATAATATTAATAAAAAATAAATATATATTATTTTATATAAAATATTATAAAAATTTCGTTAATATATATAACGTCTTTCTTCAATAATAAAAACTATAGACATCCTTTTAAATTTATTATATATATTTAATTATATAAAAATAATTATATAATAAATTAACTATAAATAATTTATATAAGCGAAAAACGGAATTGAACCGATTACCTTCGGAGCATGAATCCGACGAACTTTCCTTATGCTCTATTTCGCTATTACTAATTAAACTTGAAAAGACTTGAACTTTTATTTTATAAATCGTACTTATATATTTTATCCTTTAAATTACAAGTTTATTATTATAAATAATAAATTTAAAGTAATTAACTTAGAGGTAAAGTTTCTGCTTTACATACAGAAGATCATTGGTTCGAATCCAATATTACTTATATAAATCTATAATTTAATGGATAAAATAAAAACCTTCTAAGTTTTATATGTAAGTTCAAATCTTACTAGATTTATTTATTATTTATGAATATGGCGAAA
This sequence comes from Plasmodium fragile, assembly GCF_000956335.1. NCBI lineage: Eukaryota > Apicomplexa > Aconoidasida > Haemosporida > Plasmodiidae > Plasmodium > Plasmodium fragile. Next base: position 2,014 of record NW_012192828.1, on the reverse strand, counting down.
TGGTAAACGCACTAAATTTAGAATTTAGTTTTTATAATAAGAGTTCAAATCTCTTTATTCATATTAATAATATAAAATTTACTTCCTAAACTAGAATTGAACTAGTATCTTTCGGTTAACAGCCGAATGCTTTAACCACTAAGCTATTAAGAATTATATAATAATATATAATATATAATATATATATTAGGGAATATAGTTTAATGGTAAAATCTTATTTTTGCATAATAAGAATAGTAGTTCAATTCTACTTATTTCCATATAATTTCTATTTATGTTATATTAATTAAATATATATATTATTATATTGCGAGTTTGATCCTAGCTTAGAATTAACGCTAGAAATATACATTACACATGCAAATTTATGATAATATCATAGTGTATAGGTGAGGATATATAAATTTTTAATTTTAAATAGATTATAATTTTATTAAATAATAATCTATATGCGCATTATTTTATTATATAAATTATTGTACTATATTAAAAATTATTATTATTTAAAATAAAATTTATATTTGATTAACTAGTTGGTAAAATAAAAGCTTACCAAGGTTATAATCAAAAATTGATTTTAAAGAATGTACAATCACATTAGGATTGAAATAAAGCCTAAATTTTTTTTAAAAAATCAGCAGTGAGGAATATTTTACAATAAGCGTAAGCTTGATAAAGTAATATTTCTTAAAGGAAGACAGTATTATTAAAATATTGTAAACTTTATTTTTTATATTTAAATATTGATATATATAAAAATTAGTATTGGCTAATTTCTGTGCCAGCAGCAGCGGTAATACAGAAAATGCGAGCGTTATTCACTTTATTAGGCGTAAAGCGTTTTAAGGTTTTATATTAATTTTATTTTAAAATATTTAAGTAAAATTTAAAGAATAAATAAATAATAATATAATAGAGTATTATTAAAGTATTAAGAATTTTTTGAGAAGTAGTGAAATACAATGATACAAAAAGGAATACCAAAAGCGAAAGCATAATACCAAATAATTACTGACACTTAAAAACGAAAGCTAAGGTAGCAAATAGGATTAGATACCCTAGTAGTCTTAGCTGTAAACTATGAATATTTTATATTTATATATTATATAAATATAATAACTAACGTAAAAAATATTCTGCCTGAGTAGTATATTCGCAAGAATTAAATTCAAAGGAATTGACGGGAGCTTATACAAGTGGTGGAACATGTGGCTTAATTCGATGCAACACGATAAACCTTACCAAAATTTAACAATATTTTTAATATTAAGAAATTAATAGTTTAATAAAATATATAGGTAGTGCATGGCTGTCGTCAGTTCGTGCTGTGAAGTATTAATTTAAGTATTATAACGAACGTAACCTTTTATAAAAAAATAATTTTTATAATATATTTTTAATAATAAATATATAAAAAAGATTACGTCAAGTCATTATGCTCCTTATATTTTGGGCTGCTCACGTGTTACATAAAATATTACAATATATTTATTATATATAAATATAATATTTGAAATATATTTATAGTTCAAATTATAAATTGAAACTCATTTATATGAAGATGGAATCACTAGTAATCGCTAATTAGAATTATAGCGGTGAATAAGTTCTTAAGCTCTGTACACACCGCCCGTCACATCTAAAAAATATTATATTATATAAAAATTATTGTTAAATAATAATATATAAAAATATAATTTAGATGAAGTCGTAACAAGGTAGCCGTACTGGAAGGTGCGGCTGGATAAAAAAATAAATTGGTTGATTTATTTATAATAAAAAAATAATATTTATATATAAAATTATATTAATTATATATAATATTTATTATATACAATTTTTATAGACAAAAATAATATTAATACACATTAATGTAAATTTAGTTAAATATTATTTTTTAATAAAATAATAACATAGGTTTTTAGTTTAATGGTAAAACATACTCTTGATAAGGGTAAAATTTTAGTTCAATTCTAAAATAACCTATAAAAATATAAAATAGGCCCTATATTAA
>NW_012192827.1:0-1050 GCF_000956335.1 Plasmodium fragile | reverse complement strand
TAGATACGTGGGTACACAAAGTGTAAAGTACATGAATGTGATTGATAACATATGCCTCGTATATATATACACCTGCAATTATGATCGTTTATTATTTAAAACAAAAAAAAAAAAGAATAAAAAAAAAGCCCTAAATCCTAAACCCCATTGAAACCATCGTGAAACCAAGAACAAGTACAAACATGATAGAATTAATATTTATAAATGGCTTAACATACCTCTTTTCCTATTTTAGGGATAAATGCATTAGATATTTTTCATTTTCAATAAAAACAACAACATTTATAGTGTAAGTTCTGCTGTTTGTACCAATACACTTCGGTACATCTAATTTTTTTTTTTTTTTTTTAAATAACATACGGCATACACAAATTCCTTTACGCATATATTATATTCCGGTTCCTCTAATACAAAAAAAAGAAAAAAAGGAAATTAAAAAAAATATAACTCCTTCTCTATAAAAACATTAATTTCTGTATTTTCATAAATGAAATCCTCATTTTCATTATTACATATGTTTTTAAAAGAATAAGAACACATTAAATGTTATAAAGAACACATAACCTTTCGTAAAGTAATAAATGCAGGAAACAAATTGATAAGAAATTATCCAAAACAAAAAAAAAAAAAACACTTCCACCATGAATAAAATTCAAACTCCAACTTGTAGCGCACGCATTTTCGATACATTAAAAAAGCCCATTTACAACAATACACGGTAACAGCCGAGACATGTAATCTAAAATTCCACTTGTGCGCTATGCTTGTAATCTTCCACGAAATATTCCACAGGAATATTGTTAATGTAACAAGTATATAATTTCATATATCATGTATTCTTATTCTATGCTTATCTCCTTTATACAACCTGAACGTTCTCACTTCACAAATGTCCATTTCATTCTGAACATTTTTTATTACAATGTTTTAAAATAAACATCGCATGGATCTGTATTACAGAAAAATATATATAGTGCACGTTTTCTGGGGCCATTTATTCCTTGAACCCTGAGCAATGGAATCCTAAACCCCTAAAACCCTAACCCCACA
>NW_012192826.1:0-1053 GCF_000956335.1 Plasmodium fragile | reverse complement strand
GCGTACGTCGCCTTAGTCTGTATTGAACTGCACTGCCACACGCGTCCTTGTGTGATGTGTGCAGTGCGCGCGTGTTGTGTTGCCGTTGCCGTCTACATATCTCACGCACGTGCAGGATACGTGTACGAACAATGCGCGAGCAACTGTGCTTCTGCACGTGCTGCGTGTACATGCGCCGTGCCGGCTGAAATGTATTAGTGCCCGTCTGTCTCTGAACTTCCAGGAGAATTAGACTTACCCAATATGTCTTCGCATCCGTTATTCCGTTGCTCTTTAGATACTCCTCCCATGCCCCTAGAAAGGGCAGTATGTGCTGTGCATAGGCGCCGAGAAGCGTAGACATCTGGAACACACTTTATTCCCCGTACGTAAAAAAAAAGTACGCGACTACTACTACTACTACACACCGCTCAATAACAACAACAACAAAAAATACACACACACCCCGTTCTCCGTTACCCCGTCTTCGTCACCCCGTCTCCGTCCACGCCTCTCCCGTCAACGCTTGTGCGGGTCACGCCACTCCGTCAACGCCTCTCCGTTAACTCTTCCTCCGTCACCCCGTCTCCGTCAACGCCTCTGCCGTCAACCCCTTCTCCGTCAACTGCTTATGGAAGTCGTGGTTACCCGGGCACGTGTGCTCGGAGAGACAATCTCTCCGCCTTCGTACAGGTGGCTACGTCCTCGGACAATCTGCTTTACTCGTCCGCTTTGGTCGACGCGTTTGCTCGGAGAGACAATCTCTCCTCCTTCGTACACTCGGACAATCCTTCGTCGAATGCGTGTTGCACGTGGCCGCGGTGGTCGACGCGCTTGCTCGGACAATGTGCTTTACCCGGCCGCGTGTGCTCGGAGAGACAATCCTCCGCCTTCTTATACTCGGCCACTTCGTCGAATCGTTGTTACAATCGGCCGCGTTGGTCGACGCGTTTGCTCGGAGAGACAATCTCTCCTCCTTGTTACACTCGGTTGCTTCGTCGAATTGTGGGTACCCGGCCGCGTTGGTCGACGCGTTTGCGCGGAGACAATCTCTCCTTATACTCGAATGCTTAT
>NW_012192825.1:0-1056 GCF_000956335.1 Plasmodium fragile | reverse complement strand
GTGGGATGACGGGCGTGGTAATGACGCGGTCGGTCTGCGTTGGCTGAAACATTGTTCCCGGATAAACCCTCGTTTGTGGTAGGAGCATGCAAGGAACTACTATGCCCCTTGTGGCCCCCCATAAACTCTTCAACGAGTATGTGCAAATAGTCGTCTTTGACGTTTTCCCATTCGGTCGCTTCACATTCGTTGAGCACTTCTAAATGTAGCTCGATAATCGTGCGCTTATGCACGCGCGGTGGGCGTTGTCCGCGGCGTTCGGCAGCGGACGCAGGTTGCGTATCCCTAATCATCGTGTACCCGTAAGCGGGTGGCGGTAGTTCGCCGCGTTGTAAATGCTGCAATATTTCTTCGTCGAGTGGCGGTGACGGCACGTCACGAACGGTGCGATACGTTCGTCGTCGTTGTTTTCCGAGGTGCGCAAAGTACTAAGCAGAAAAAGGGGGGTAAAGAGCAGGGTGAGGACGGTAGGATAAAAGGAATGAACGCGGGTGTAGGAGAATATATGGGTTCGAACGATCATATATTGGTGCCGGTTGGGATGTGCTGAGGTATAAACATCCTGCACGTGCGGGATTCCCGGATTGGCGTATATACTTACCTTCCAGAGGAAAAAGGCAATGACCCCAATACCAACCACCGCTGGAATGATCGCGGGGGTGTAGCGGATGAGATCCTTGGGGTCGAATGGTTTCGAGGTAGGGAGGGTAGGAAGAGGTTGGTCTTTGGTTTATGGACTGAGGCCACTGGAAGGAGGGGAACCATCTCCCTGTGGACCCGCACTGGAGCCAGTACCTGAGGTACCTGGTTGCGAAGTCCCCGTGGAACCTGGTCCTGAAGAACCTGGGGTGTGGTCACCAGTAGAACCTGGACTGGATGGTTCTGAAGCAGAGGATGAGGAACTGCCACTTCCTCCCCCACCTCCACCACCTCCTGAGGGCGCTTCGCCGCTGGTGGGGCCGCCGCTACCGCTTGCACCCGATTGATCTGGGTTCGGATTCGGTTTTGGTTTGGGCGGATTGAGAGGAGGGGGGTCATCGTTGCCGCCATCGACGA
>NW_012192824.1:0-1073 GCF_000956335.1 Plasmodium fragile | reverse complement strand
GTGCAGGGTTGCCACTTCACCGAACTCACGCTGCCCGGATACTACGTTGTCTTCGTTTGCCGCCATGTGCTGACGCAGGTATTGTTTCCAATCCGCTTTTAATTGCAAAAACCACGGCTGCGTCGTGCACTCCCGCAGAATATGTTTGCTGCGGTCAATCCAGTTAATCCATTGTGTGCACTCCGACGTCGCGTCCCCAGGGTGGGAATGAGCACGACTGTGGTGTGCATCGAACTGTATGGTTTCCATACAACTCCATGGATCGCAGTCATTAGGTGCACAAGGGTCCGTTGCTAACTGTATAGTTTCCATACAACTCCATGGATCGGGGTCCGCGTCATTCGGTGGACAAGGGTCCGTTTCTAACTGTATGGATTCCATACAACTCCATGGACCATCTTCATCAACTGGACATGGATATGGTGCTGAGTCAATGGGTGGATCCAGGGTGGAGGAAGCATTGCTCCCTGATAAACCATGGTTTGAGGTAGAGACACCCAAGATATTGTTATTCCTGTCATCGTCCCGCATCAAATCCTGCGCAAACTGCTGCACGACAATCTGCAAATAGTCGTCTTTGACGTTTTCCCAATCTGTCGCTTCACATTCGTTGAGCACTTCTAGATGTAGCTCGATGATGGTGCGCTTATGCACGCGTGGATGACGTCGTCGTCGTTCGGCGAATCTATCGTGCCGCCTATCCCTACTCATCGTGTACCCGTAATCGGGTGGCGGTAGTTCGCCGCGTTGTAGATGTTGCAATATGTCTGCGTCGAGTGGCGGTGACGGCACGTCACGAACGGTTCGATACGGTCGTCGTCGTTTTGTGCCGAGGTACGCAAAATACTAAGCAGAAAAAGGGGGTGAGTGGGGAAGGTGAGGACGGTACGATAAAAGGAATGAACGCGCGTGTAGGAGTACATTTGTGTTCGAACGATCATATATGGGAGCCGGTTGGGATGTTCTGAGGTATAAACCTCGTGCACGTCCGGCATTCGCTGATTGCCATATATACTTACCTTCCATAGGAAGAACGCAATAACCCCAATACCAACCACCGCGGGAATGATCGC
>NW_012192823.1:0-1076 GCF_000956335.1 Plasmodium fragile | reverse complement strand
AAAAAAAAAGAACGTATGGAATAGTGCAAACAAGAAATATATTACGTATATCACATAAGGAAGTAAAAGTGATCTGCGGTTAGCATGCGTTATGTCGCTTGCATATGCCCCGTCATCCGAATGTCACAGTTGCTCCAATAGGGCATCCAAATATAACTCCCTATCCTGCATACTATGCTCCAGTTCGCATTCTTCGATTACGGCCGCGAGGATTAGCATCCACAGTTTGTGAGCGGTTAAGTGCTCCGTATGTAGCAAGTGCGGATGGTGGTGGTGCTGCTGTTCTGGGTCTTTTACCCTCGTTAACGGTATATTTGCAGGGGCCCGCTTTTGTGCTTCTGCGTCGGTTGCTAGTTCCTGTGCTGTGGGGATGTTGTTTGCGTTCAAAGTTTGTTCCCTCTGGGATCCCGTCTCTTCTGTGTTCTCCTCCTCTACACTATTCAACAAATGTTGGAACCACTCCTCCGCACCATATATATGCATAAGCGCATGTTGTTGGGCAACCCATCCGTTCCATGCATCCAATTTGTGCATCGGCGGGTTGGCTGCTTCACCGAGTGCACGCTGCCCGTATACTCCATTTTCAGCATGTTGTTGATAATATTGTTTCCATTCCGCTTGTAATTGCAAAAACCACGGCTGCGTCGTGCACGCCCGCAATAGGTGCTTGGTGCGGGCAATCCAGTTAATCCAGTGGGTGCACGCCGCCGTCTCGTCACCGTGGTCGGAAGGGCGAGTTTGTTCATCGTCTAACTGTATGGATTCCATACACTTCCATGGATCGGGGTGCTCTTCGTTAGAAGCAGAAGGGTCCGTGTCTAACTGTATGGTTTCCATACAACACCATGGATCGGGGTCGTGTTCATTCGGTGGAGAAGTGTCCGTTGCTAACGGTATAGTTTCCATACACCTCCATGGATCGGGGTCGTCTTCATTAGGTGGAGATGCGTGCGTGCCGTCGGAATAGGTGGGTGTATCCCGCGTTGGTGGATCGGCGTTTGTTGTTGAGTCCTGGGTTGCTAAACCGTCGTCTGGGGTACAGACATCCGAGCTACTTGTACAGGTGTTGTTGCCCC
>NW_012192822.1:0-1152 GCF_000956335.1 Plasmodium fragile | reverse complement strand
GAGAGGCGTGACCCGGCGACGGGGTGACGCAGACGGCAGCGACGGCCAGGCGTTGACGGAGACGGTGTGACGGAGACAGCGTTGACGGGAGAGGCGTTGACGGGAGAGGCGTTGACGGAGAACGGGGTGACGGAGAACGGGGTGACGGAGAACGGGGTGACGGAGAACGGGGTGACGGGAGAGGCGTTGACGGAGACGGCGTTCACGGGGCCGGGGTGACGGAGAAGGGGGTGACGGAGAAGGGGGTGACGGATAGGCGTTGACGGAGAGGCGTTGACGGGAGAGGTGTTGACGCCAGCGGCGTTGACGGAAGAAGCGTTGACGCAGCATCCTTGACGGAGAAGGCCGTGACGGACCGGCGTTGATGGGACAGGCGTTGACGGGAGAGGCGTTGCCGGAGAAGTCGTTGATGGAGACAGCGTGACCCGGAGAGGCGTTGACGGAAACGTGTTGACGCAGAAGCGTTGACGAACGAGGCGTTGACGCAGAAGCGTTGACGGAGAGAAGCGTTCACGGAGACGGTGCGAACGGAGGAAGGAAGGCAGCCACGACGGCAGCAGTATTGATGTTGTCGTTGTTACTGCGGTTTTTAGTGTATACGGGATACTGGTTTTTAACGGTATTGTTGTTACGGCAGATATTTGTTGTTACGGCGGGTATTTGTGGTTACACTGGTATTTGTTGTTAAGGGGGGTACTTGTTTTGCACGTGGTGTTTGTTGTGAAAGGGGGGGTATTTGTGGTTCACATATTTTAGTGAATACGGCGGCATATTTTAAGTATGTTGCAGTAGAAGTTCTAAATACAGGAATATACTTCCGAAGGATAATTTTCAAGTAAAGCGGACTTTGCATAAGTATCGAACAGAGTAGCATCCTATATAAGAACAACAATAAGGAAGCAGCCATGTGGAACTATTTAATAATACTGTGGGATGATTATATTGCGAAGGGAGATACGGGGGTGAAGGATACGAATATTACACACTGGGGGGTAAGTTCATGTGTAGGCTAAAATAGGACCGGGGGATAACCTGCACTGTGTGCATGTATTAGAATGCAACTGGGGGAACACGTTAGCACGAGTTCCGTAATCATCTTCTCGTCTGCTGTATTGTCCTTAGAGAACGTGCGCACATATATGTATAAGAGTA
>NW_012192821.1:0-1197 GCF_000956335.1 Plasmodium fragile | reverse complement strand
AAAGGGAAAAAAAAATGCCACCTTTGCAACTTACGCCATATTTCCATTCTGCAGGTCGAAGAAGGGATACACCATCTCCTTTTGCTGTATATCCTGGTCTGCCCTCACAGCGTCGCGCTTTTTCGAAGTGGTATGGAAAAAAAATAAAACAATGACCGCTGGCATATGCATTGTGTAGCGGTGAAGTGGGGTACACATACATGTGCAATTTGCTTGCACTTTTAACTCCCCCTTGATGTGTACACAATATTGCGCCAAATGATCTTTTTCTTTTCCCCGCCTCGTCCTTCTCCGTAGGCTCTCCGGATGAACAGCCAGCGATACCTTGTGGCCTACCCGATATTCCTGCTCTACTCCTGCTTTGCGTTAATTATAATTTTTTAGTGATCTCATCTTTTTTAATGTTTTTAAATCTTTTTTTTCGAGTTGATTCTGCATTTTCAATTCTTCCTTCAGTAGCATTTCATTTTGATCATCACAATAACCAAAATAATGAATATTTACATATTTATCAAAAAACCTGTTTTCCTTTTTTTTTTTTAAAATGAACTTTTTCCGATCATCGCTTTCTTTTAATAGTAATTCCTTTACGCCCTTCAAATTTTTCGCTGCCCCGAAGTACTTGTAGTTGTTGTTTCCCTTCAATTCGCTACCTGTGGGGTGGATGTAGGGACAAGGAAGACATTAAAGGAAGGGAGAAATATATATATGGTGCACACGGGGAAGAACACCACAAATGAACAAGCGAAAGGGCACAAATCACGCAACGTGCAAACTTACAGTGCGCATTGATCAGCGTGTTCGACTCCGTTTGGTAATCCGGGCCACCGAGCTGAAGGGAAATAAAAAAAACGGTATTGCCGCATTAAGTGGGGTGTCAAATTGGGTGCTGTAAAGGCGCGATGAGTGGCGAGATAAGTGACGTATTTATACTGTCATAAGAAGCGCTTCCACATACAGACAGCAATCATTCTGTCCACATTTTTTTCTCCTCTTGCTACGCTTCTCTCACGCGCCATCGGCACTACTTCTCCCCTTACCTCTATTATCCTAATTTCCCACTTATTTTTAATTGAAATTAATTTATTTATCTGGTCGTTCAGTTCCCTTATATGCTGGTCGCTCAAACTGTAGTTTTGAATTTCTTTTATCTTGTTGCATATTTCTTTGATGATATGTCTGCGGCTGAGGAGGAGA
>NW_012192820.1:0-1210 GCF_000956335.1 Plasmodium fragile | reverse complement strand
AAAAAAAAAAAAAAAAAAAAAAAACTAGCCAAAGTGGGGCCAATACAGACAAAATCATGCATGACGCACACACGAAGTTATTGTACGTACACACACAGGTGGAGCCAGAACAGGTTGCAGGGACAAGACGCCACCAAATGTGGGGTGGTGGGTGTACGTGTCATCCACTCCCCTGTGCTTTTGTTCTGCACATATGGTAGGATGAGTGGGCAGATGACCCCACACCGACGCATACTGGCACAGTCCGCTAGTGGCACCACCCTTTTTGGTTGCCCGAGCAATTGCGTACATACACCCTTTGCATAAACAGTTGCGTGCATGCCCATTTCCCCTTTTTTAAGAACGCTCTTTTTGTTTAAACGAAAAAACGAAAAATCGAAAAAATTGAGTTTAGCGTATTTTCCCATTTTGCCAACGTGCATGGGAGGAATCAATAGGTCGTGCAAGGCTGGAAGGTCAGACGGCACGATAACGGGAACGCAGGGGGGGGTTAACAAATTGTGGTTGCGTTCTCCCCGTGGGATGAGTCCCGCGTAACATATGTTTAAAAAAAAAATAAAATAAATAAATAGAGCAAAACAAAACAAAGCAACAAACATGCGGATATAGGTGCATAAGTGGGCGGAGAATATTCCTCGCTCATGGAAAACATTCCCCCTTCTGTGCAGCCCCCTTTTGTAATGCGAACTGCTTGTATAGGTCTATAATGGTGACGTTCATGGTCATGCTGAGGCACACCAGGGAGCAGCGATAGAGGTTTCCTTTGAAGAGGTTAAAAAATTTCCCGCTGCCCTCGCTCCACAGCTTTTTAATTCCCTGTTGAGGGGTGAGGTGATGTGGTAAATAAATATGCGTGTATAACTCTCGCATGCTTTTAGAAAGGCATATGCGAAGGTACAACACCTCCCGCTTGAGCAATCCAGGGAGCTCCTGCCCCCCTTTCTCATGTTTTTCTCTTACGTCAACGGAGCTGCTGTAGAAAAAGGGAGTCCTGTTCTTTTCCTGCAGTTGGTATCTGTTCCATTGGGATGGAAGAAAAGAAGCCAAATAAAGATACACATATTAAGTTGCACGACTAGGAACACTAACCCATCCGTGCAGGGTAACACAAATGAGGAGGGGAAAAACTGTGTAGTCTGCAAGAAACGTATCATCCCAGTGAAGCTGCTCTCCAAGTGCCCCTCCCCCTCAAAACAAAAAAAAAAAAAAA
>NW_012192819.1:0-1251 GCF_000956335.1 Plasmodium fragile | reverse complement strand
ACAGAGGTTTAAATGTATATATGTCGCATGGATCATGTAGGGGAGGCAAAGTTGCCTTAAATAATTATTAATTCGTTGAACAAGTTTAACATTGAACAAAGTAAAAAAAGGCTAATGAAAAAAAAAAAAAAAAAAAAAAATGAAAGTGCATTTAAATTGTTGTTGTGAATTACTTGTAAACAACACATCCTATGTGATGTTATATTAAATTGCATATATGTACACCAAAGTATACATATCTACATCATGCATATGCGAACGTACATGTAATGCAACGTTCGAGCAAAAATTGTACAGTGTAAACGTGAGCTCGCACAAAGCCCTGGAGTACGCAAATGCCATAGATATAAAAATTTATGTTCTCTCAAGCGCGCAAATAAAAAAAAACTTCGCAAAACGGCGCGCTCCGTGCGCTGAAGCGAGAGGCGGCAAAACAGCCAAGTGGTAAAGCGGTGAAACACACTTACAACTTTTGGTTGCCGAAATTACATGTGCACAAATGTACATATCTCTCTCCTGGTGCATGTACGCATTAGGGTCCTAAGGGGGGGGCAACAGAGTTGTGTAAAAAAAAAAAAAATTAATTCGTAAAAATGACATTACTTTGAATGTACGCAAAAAGGAGTAGTTTAAAAGAGGCGCATGTAAATAAGGCAGAGGTTTGCCATCATGAACCATGAACGTGGCAAAAGAGATGCACAAAATAACAAAAGCAGCTATATACTGTACCTACAAAACAGTTACGGCTACACCTGTGTTCGCTTATATATACGTACGTGTATATGCACGAACACGTGTGAGTGCACAATATAACCGTACATGCGTTACGCACGGTACACTGTTAAAGGAGTTTCACACTTTTATACAGAGTTGACACTTTACACTAATTAGGCAATACATAAAATAAAGGCACATGTAGGGGGAAGAGGGGAAGGTTGTTCTACACAGGAACATGTAGAAATTGTACGAGCCCACGTAAATATGTATAACATGCAGATAATAGCGAATTCATGACTTTTTTTTTTTTTTTTTTTTTTTGCACAAGGGTCAAAATTAGGGTTGGTAAAAAAAAAAAAAAAAAAAAAAACACGTCTTTGCAACTTTTTTTTCCCTCTTCAGTTCAACATTTATCTTTAGTGAAATATTAAAATATGAAAAAAAAAAAAAAATTGTAGATGTGATGTATCTTGTGGGTAAAAGTTGCATTTTTCTGTTCATAAAAGAAACAGATCGAGGGCAGTAATTACAAGT
>NW_012192818.1:0-1269 GCF_000956335.1 Plasmodium fragile | reverse complement strand
TTCCTCCTGTATTTTTTTCTCCTCGTCGTTATCTATGTTTTTCACGTCCTTTTGCGCTGTTCCTCTAGGTGTCTGTCCTCCTTCACTCCAGTTCTGACACCTACTGCTCAATATTCCGGCAGCTGCTGTATCGCCCCACGTGCTCTTTTCCTTCTTTATCCAGTCTCCTATTTTGTTCCTCAAGTGGCCCCCGGCTACTCTGGTCGTTGCCAAGTTTACACCATCACACGAAGCATGCTGCTCTAACCCCGAGTTGGGCTGCAATAATCCATGTATTGCTTGTTCTGCATACTGTGCGCCCTCTGTCTTCAGGCATGCATCCCCCAATATGTGCTGTATAAATACATTCACTATGATGCACGTCATATATCCGTGCACTTGTTGGCCGTGGTCTTCAGGCCCCTTCTCACTCCTGCGTGCGCCAGACACATCGAGCCCATGCTTAAAAAGCAACGCACCCAACATAAACTCACATACGACACGGTCACTCTGTAACATGGCGTCCGGATTCTCAAGCTGTGCAGCCGTGGCACACAGTTGTCCATACGTTGCGTCCTGATCCGTGTTTTCCATATGTTGCACAAATTCGTCGTAAACAGTCTTCATGTCTGCCCAAAACTTATCCTACAGCGCGCAATAAGCATATAGTTATAAACATATACATGTGCTTTCCGTTGTCTATTTGTTCTTAAATTTCTTACACACTCGTTAAAATACATGTTGCTCCTGAACATATATAATTCTGTTTTGTCTTCTGTCAACTATTAGTGCAATACACACTTCTCCCATATATATCCTATCTCATAATTCCTCCCATTGTGCGTGGTCGTGTGCACATGTTCCTCCTGCACTGTGTCCTGAATGTTCCTCGTTTAAGAACTTACATAAAAATCCTGCTGCCCCCATTCTCCGCCTATCCCTCTAGCATTTATATAACTCACTAGAACTTTCACTGCAAAATCTACCGACCCCATGTTACTACCAATCACTTAAATATACTGTACCCGTTATAAATATGTATAGACTAGTAGTATTCTTATTCTTGTTATATTGCATGAAGCCCCTGTTGCGTCCAATTGTAGTCGCTAATAAAGCTTCTGTCGGTCTTCACTGCTGCGCAAGTAGCAATCACACTGTCCATAAAAGCAGAAAAAATTAAGCACATAAAGATAGAAGGAAGAACTTACGAAAAAAGAAAATGTCCACAGGAATTGCAAATAGAGGGCACAGGCAAGAAACAGAAAAGAAAACAAAAGAACGAAAAAAAAA
>NW_012192817.1:0-1309 GCF_000956335.1 Plasmodium fragile | reverse complement strand
TCATTCTGTGGCCGTGACCTTCAACATCACTCCAACTGCGCCCGAATGTTCAGGATCTGGCACTTCAGGTGATGCATCCTATAAAAGAATAAAGACGGAACACTGAGAAATAGAGTAGCTTTTACATCAGACACTCTGTACCACGCAGCATATGTAAACAGGATCAATACCGAAAAACAAAGAAACAACAACAAAAAACAAAACAAGAACAGCTTCTCGAACATCTCGCACAGAGGCAGAGAGAAACCAAACGTCGAATGAGAATGAGCGGGACGCAGAGCGTCCTCGCGGCACAGCGACGGGGCGGCCGCGGCAACCCAGCACGGCCGACCGCGTGGTCATCAATGCAACCCACCACAACCGTGTGGCCGACCGGGGCCATCCACCGTAAAAAACATCAGTTTCCGTCAACATTATTCCTTTTCACTTGATTCTACAGGTAACGGTGCTGCAGTGGATAAGGACACGAAGGACAAAGAACAGACTCCCACAACAGGCACGCATCCAGGAGCAGAAGGGGGTGGTCCAGTAGTACCACAGCCAACACCATCCACAGCAACAGCAATAGGAACAGCTGAGGAGGTGAAACCATCAGTGGAACCCACATCACCATCATCAGGCACAACAGCATCAGAAGCAACCACAAAAGTGCAGCAGCCTGACACACCAGTAGCACCGCCCCCGGTGCCCAAACCGCCGGACGACGTGGAGACGACATCATCTGGTGGGGAAGGACAGGCAGTTGCGCATGGTACTACCCCAGGCAGTGGAGGAGGTTCCTCTGGTCCCGGTTCCAATGGCCACCAAACCCCTGGTTCGTCAGGACCAGGTTCCACGGGTACTAGTACTACGGGTGGATCCTTAAGTTCAGGAGGTAGTACGAACGGTGAAATACAACCTAGCCTCCCCCCTACCTCAAAATCCTTCGACCCCAAGGATCTTATCCCGTACACCCCCGCGATCATTCCCGCGGTGGTTGGTATTGGGGTTATTGCGTTCTTCCTCTGGAAGGTAAGTATATACGACAATGAGGGAATCCAGCATTTGCAGGATGTTTATACCTCAGAAACTCCCTACGCGCACCAATATATGATGTTTCTAACGAATATACTGCTACACCCGTGTTCATTCCTTTTATCCTACCGTCCTCACCCTGCTCTTTACCCCCTTTTTTTGCTTAGTACTTTGCCTACCTGGCCAAACGACGACGAACCTATCGAACCGTGCGTGACGTGCCATCACCGCCACTCGACGAAGAAATATTGGCGCATCTACAACGCGGCGAGCCGCCGCCACCCGATTACGGGTA
>NW_012192816.1:0-1336 GCF_000956335.1 Plasmodium fragile | reverse complement strand
CCTGCCGAATTCATATGAATGCACATGTTCTATATATATGTAACCTCTAGAACCCTGTGGCTATAGACATATTAAAAGAAGTGGACTACACAGAAAAAGAACAAAACAGGGCAAAAGTAAGCACAAGTAAGCAGAACAGAGCAGAAAAAAAAAAAAGGAAGGTATAGAATAATGTAAACCAGAAATATATTATGTATATCACATAATGAAGTAAAAGTGATCTACGGTTAGCATGCGTTAGTTCGCATGCATATGCCGCGTCATCCTAATTTCACATATTGTGTAATAAAGCATCCACATATAACTCCCTGTCGTGCATAGTACGCTCCAGCTCGCACTGTTCTATGACTAATGCCAGGATCAGTATCCATATTTTAGCGCCTAATGATTTTTTCATGTACAGTTGCGGATGCAGTGGTTGGGACTCTGGTAAATCTCTCACTCTTAGTGTGTCTTCTGTTCCCATTACAGTTTCCACTTCTACGTGTGTTTCCACTGCAGGTACTTCGCCTTTGTGCGATACTGCCGCCTCCTGTACATTAGTCAACCAATGCTGAAACCACTCCTCCTTATACATACGCATTTGCCGATGTTGTTGCGCGACCCAGTGTTTCCATAACCACAGTTTGTGCTTCTCTGTGGATGGGATGTTAGCGTGCTCACCTAATTCACGGTGCCCGTTGTCTTCGTTTGTCGCCATGTGCGCACGCAGGTATTGTTTCCATTCCGCTTTGAGGGTGTGAAACCACGCTTGATCCTTACATTGCCGTAGTATACTTTTGTTACTTTCCATCCAAGGGATCCAATCGGTATGCCAGTCGTGGGCCGAGTTCGCCTCCCTGTGGTTGGAATGAGCATTCTGTGCTGCATCTAACTGTATGGATTCCATACAACTCCATGGATCGGGGTTATCTTCGTGAGGTGGGGAAGGGTCCTGGTCTAACTGTATAGTTTCCATACAACGCCATGGATCGGGGTCATGTGGTGGACATGGATCTATGCCTTCGAAGTCAGTGGGTGGAGCGCGGGTTGTTGAATCGTGGGTTGCTAAAGCGGCGTGCGAGTTAGGAACACCCAAGCTGTTGTTATTCGTGTCCTCGTCCTGTTCGAAGTCACCCGCAAACTCCTGCGCAAACTCCTCCACGACAATGTGCAAATAGTCGTCTTTGACGTTGTCCCATTCGGTCACTTCACATTCGTTGAGCACTTGTAAGTGTAGTTCGATGATGGTGCGCTTATGCACGCGTGGGGGGCGGCCTCTACCGGATGTTGACGCAGGTTGCCTATGCCGAATCATCGTGTACCCGTAATCGGGTGGCGGCAGGTCGCCGCGTTG
>NW_012192815.1:0-1337 GCF_000956335.1 Plasmodium fragile | reverse complement strand
TTCTCCTGTTCTGGCTTTATTTCAGTGATTTTCTCTTCATCCAGCTCTTTCGGGTTATGCATCTTCATCTTGTCCGCTGTATACTCCTTCCACGGTGTATTACAGTTCGCGCGGCCTTCTATATTCTCGATTCCTTGCAATATGTGCGCGTCGTACAAGAACCACTCCAGTACAGGCAAATTTATTGCTCGCGCTAGCCTCTTATATCCTGTATATCCACAAGCTGTGCATTTTCCATCTATAACGGGACCCCCGAGTACTCCAGTTCCATTTGTGCCCGCGCTCTTCATACTCTTGAATGCTATCCTGGAATACTCGACACCTCTCTTGTAGCCTCTCTTATCTGTACAGTACATCTTTTTCAGTAGATGTCCAAATACATTCACTACTTCACATCTGAACATATTCTGTTCTTCCTCATTCATGTGCACGCCCGCCTGCGTCGCGTTTGCACCCGTATGCCACCCATTTGCAAAGGCCCATGCAACGCTCATAACTCTGCACCGTATGACATCGGCTACGGTTTGCCCCGTATGATAGTCTTTCCCGTCGTTGAAATCATTCCAACCACTATTATAGCAGTTTGCCCCTATGGCATCCGCGAGGTCGTTGTGTTCATCCATATATTCCTTAAATTCCTCCAACACTTGCTTCCACTTGTTCCATTCGTTATCCTGCATGTTGCACATGGACATTAAAAAAGTGCCCATGGGCACATTGTATCTATATTGTTACACATGAATACATGTACACCGTGACATATATGTGTAAGTGGCCTGATGAACAAATTCCTGTTCTGTTTGTTGTTACCGTTGCATGCGCATCTCGGCACTCGCTGTGTAATATAACTTACATTAGGAGGAACCACATACAGTGTGTTAGATGGCCGCTGCAGTATTTTGTCTCCTTCACACTCTTGTTGTTCCGTGGACGCCGGTGTCCCTCCGGCGGCAGCACCCTGACCAGCCTGACCACCACCACCACTACTACCACCCTTACCACGAGCACCAGATGAGGTCGTCCTCATGCCACTGCCCGATGTCGTCGTCGTTACCAACGCTGTTGCCGGTTTCACCGCTACGGGTTTGGCAGGGCTGCCGGCGCCGTCACACCCCGTCTCCGTCACACCCCGTCTCCCGTCAACGCCTGTCCCGTCAACGCCTCTGCCGTCAACGCCTCTCCGTCAATGCTTCTGTGCGTCAACGGTTCTCCGTCACCCCGTCTGCGTCAACCCCTCTCCTGTCACCCCGTCTGCGTCCACGCCTGTTCCGTCAACGCCTCTCCCGTCAACGCCTCTCCCGTCAACGCTGTCTCCGTCACACCGTCTCCGTCAACGC
>NW_012192814.1:0-1345 GCF_000956335.1 Plasmodium fragile | reverse complement strand
AAAAAAAAAAAAAAAAAAAAAAAAAAGCTGTACCGTTTTGTGAAGGGCACCACACCTATTCACTCTCTCTGCGTAGGGTATAAAACGCAACGCATGAGCGTAAGCGCACATACATACACACACACAAGTAATAGGCAGCCAAGCACGTGTTAGGCGACACTACCCCCCTCTGTGTTGGAGTAGCCTCCTTCTCCTCTTTTTTTTCCTAAGCAACCTTTGTGTATAACTTTTGCGTATGACTCTGCATACAAACCTCCTTGATTAAATTTTGCTCCGCTAAATATTTTATCACCGATCTTGCCACACTTAAATTCACTTTATATTTCTCGGAGATGGTGGAGGGGGTAATGACCTTCATGTTTTTACTTTCTAATATCTTGGACTGAAGGGCTTTGTCAATGAACACGGCATGGTTCAGCTTTTCCTTGTTCTTTCCCTTTCCCCATTTCTGCAGAGCAGGTAAAAAGTGAAAAGAAGTGATGATAAACATTTTGTTCGAGCAGCACGTGGACGGGGGTAATTTCCACGTAGAATTGATTTGCGCGAATGTTAGTAACGACGCGTACGTGTACTCGCGCCTCATATGTTGCGTCCCCACGCATGGGTCACTGAGCAGGCGGAGCCATTACCTTTTTCTTGCTTCTTCCCGATGCTGCTGCCGCAGCCGCGATTTGCTCCTTTGTTTTTCTCTCCTTAGGGGGCACTGCAACAAAAAAAGAAGGGGCCGCAAAAGGGGGGAAAGCGAATTAACATGTTAGATCACACGAGGCAAGCATACAGCGACATGTAGCGCGAAGTATATCAGGCGAGTTGATGGTTTGACCACTAAATTGAGTCTCTCGCCCAGCAGGTACATATCTTTCATCTCGCGCGATGACAAGCATTTCATAATATGTATCTCATTTCATTTTTCGAGGACGTGAGCAAATGCTTACTTTTGAGGCGGGAGTATTAAGAAGATGATTGAAGTACTTTTTTATGACTGGGTAGGTAAGGTTATAAAAAAGTTATTCGTAAAAATGAGGTTTCCTCTAAATAGTTTCCAAGTTGGTGTTTTTTATTTTTGTTGTTAATCGTTAAAATATTTTATATCCTTTTTTTTTTTTTTTTCTTCCATTCCTTTTTTTTTATTTCGTTCAATAAATCGTGCAGTGGGGAAAATTCCCTTTGGCTTTTTTTTTTTGGGGTCATTTTGCGGCAAAAAAAAAGTTGTGCGCAGGGATACGTAAAATGCACTTGGCCTTCTTCAAATGGAAGAGATCCTCCTGTTTTGCTAAGCGATGTAAGTGGTTTTTTTCGCGCCCCGCGGTAGTGACTTCTTCCTCCGGTGGGGGACGTCATTTTG
>NW_012192813.1:0-1351 GCF_000956335.1 Plasmodium fragile | reverse complement strand
GGAAGAACCACCACCCCCACCTTCGCCACCTGCTGCACCCGGTTCAGTACCTTCCGCTTGAGTACTTGCGCTACCGTGGTCGCCGCTCGACCCCGGTTGATTTGGGTTCGGGTTCGGTTTTGGTTTGGGTGGATTGAGAGGAGGGTGGTCATCGTTGCCGCCGCCATCGACGGCGGGCACGGTGTTACCGGCCCCTGGTGTTGCGTTTGATGTTGTTTCTGTTCCTGTTGTTGTGGTTGTTGGTGGTGGTTGTGGTTCAGATCCCCCTGCTGCTGCTGGTTCTGCTGGTGGCCCTGACGCTGACTTATCCTCACTAGTTTCTACATCCTTAGCTTTAGGCTTCTTATCTGAACATCGGGGCAAGTGGTAGAATAGGTATCGAAACTAAAGTTTGAGTTAGAGGGTTGAGCATGATTGACCACACGATTGACCGACGAAGGGCACGGGGTAGGGTGCCACTCCGGGAAAAGACTCTCTCTCTCTCCCACACACAACACACAACACAACACACACAGTGTGTGTGTGGCGACCTGTCCGTCTGTCGACGTCTACAACCCGCGTCCGACTCAGCGATCTTGGCATCCTCATTCTCATTCGACGTTTGGTGTCTCTCTCTCTGCGTTGTCTCCCCCTCTCTCTCCGGAAATGTTTTGTGTTTGTTGCTGTTGTTTTTGTTGTTTTTGTTCTTTGTTTTTTTTGCATCTATGCTCTGTGGCATTTGTGTACTCTCTGTCGTATAATACTCTACTGTTAGTCCATCGGCCTATACCTGAACATTCAGATGATGGTATGTTACTGCTGAAAGTAATTTGGACACTACCGACGTTTCCGTCCTTATCAGTACTTGCATGCCCTGCTGTGTTAGTGCACTTACCCGATGGCGGCGTCTGCGTGATGTCATCCTCAGGCGTACCTGACGTGCTTCCTGTATTCTGATATACCGTTCCGGAGGATCCGGGACCTGGTGCTAGTGGCGGTGGGGGTTGTTGTCCAGGTCCTGGTCCGTTACTTGCGCCCGGTCCTGTGGATGTCGTTGGTCCTGGTTTTTCTACCGGTGGTTGGGGCAATACTGGTGGTGCAACATCTTGTGGAGTCTCTGCGCGTCCAAGTCCTCCGCCCCCTATGCCACCTGTTGTGGGTGGTGACGTCTGTACGGCTGACTCTGGCTCCTTCTCTTCTGTGTTGTCCCCATGACTTCCTTCCGCCGCCTTGTCCTTTTCCTTGTCCTTGCTCTTATCCTGTGCTGCAATGAGGGATGTACGAAAGATGGATGAGAAAGATGATAACAACAACAGAACACAAGTGGCACAGAAAGAAGGGGGCGGGACGGTTGCGTCAAGTAACGGCAGGG
>NW_012192812.1:0-1361 GCF_000956335.1 Plasmodium fragile | reverse complement strand
AAAAAAAAAAAAAAGTGTATTTGAAATGTAATATGCTCATGTCCATATTTGGAATTAACGTGTGTTCACCATATATGTGTAAAAAGCTGTATCTATAAAATTTTTAAAGAAAAAATTAATGATCTTAAAATGTGCCATTTTGGTAGGATCACGTTAACCTACGTTCCTATCCCCAGATTTACATTCTCTATACTGTTTACCGATTTTGTTGCACTTTATAACTTTAACCAAATAGTAAGCTGCCACTACAGTGCCCACGACAATTACTGGATAAATATATATATTACCCACTTTTAAAGCTAAAAGTACAAAAGCGCTTATGAGCAATGCAATCGGTGGGAATAGTATTTTATGTGCGTTCATATAGTATAGTAGTTTGCCAAGTTTGCTCTTATGTTTAACTGAGGCATCTTCCATAATGACATTATATTTTATGGAACGTAACAATGCTACCTCAAAATTTTTATCCATTTTTTTCAAAAAATTGACCAGCTTAGATAGGGCACTACTCTGGCTTGTTTTAATGACATATGACACAATTTCAGGGTATGTTTGGTCGTATTCATTAGGCTCTGTTACGTACTGATCAGAGTACTTTGTTTTGTCATATGGATTATGATCACGGTTATTGTATTTTAGAGAATCAGAGGATTCATCACCGCTGTCGTCATGGATGGAACAGTTATCTCGTTCTTTATATTTATTACGATATATTCGTGGATTTCTTTCATCTTGAAAATTCTCATTACTGTCATATTCTACCGTGTTTATAAATGCTCTTTTTAGAATATCATAATGTCGCATAATCCCCATGTCTGCGTCATCCTTCAGCAGTCTTCTATTTCTTAGTTCGAATGGCACACTAGTAAGCCTCTCATTTTTATCCCATGATTTACAAACTATAGGAAACTAAAAATTATAAAAAGGGCGTAAATTATTAAAAGGATGATGACATAATTAAACTGCATCAGGAACAAAGCGATTCTTTTTAAAACTAAAACGTAAAAAAATGAAAATGACTGGAGCTTTTGTTTTAACTACAAATTAATAGGATACATACCTTATTTCCATATTGTAATGTCCATACTGAAAGGGTATACATACAAAACTTAATAAACTGGAGCATTCTTTTTCCCTTTGTCCTTTCGCAAACTATTTCCTGAGAAGAATTACCTCATTAGTAGTGATTACGTACATTATCTATGTGATTTCCCTTGCAAAAGAATGTTTAGTTTGTGTTGTATTATGCTGCAATGTAATATACACCATATTTTTCTTTGTTTATCCTCCTTCGCAATTTTTCCCACAGTACAATTTTTTGTTGAAACAAAAAAAAAAAAAAAAAAAAAAAAAAAAAAAAA
>NW_012192811.1:0-1370 GCF_000956335.1 Plasmodium fragile | reverse complement strand
AAAAAAAAAAAAATTCAAAAAGGGGCAAATGTATGCTAACGCGAAAAAGTGTATCTCCCTCTTAACCGCTACACCGTGTGCTTACGCACCTTGGCCAAAACGGGGGAGTATTTACATGTGCACATGCACTACATTGCGCATTGGCAGGAAAATGAAATCCACGCGACGGTGCAATGTGTCGTCTACCATGTGAGTGCGTTCAAGGTAGCTCTCACTGAGTTCGCTGCGCCCCTACTCCCGACAATTACAACCCCTCCAGTGGTGAAATATAGTACGCCATGCACACGGGCTAGTACACATGTGCACATATATATATATGTGCATACACATTTTTCATTGCCCAACGCAATATTGCATGTGCATAATGTGTATATCACAGTACTAATTAGCATGCTGGGCTTATTTTTTTAAAAGAACTCAACTCCCCCCCCTCACTCACGTAAGGCATGCCACACCCCTGTGCATGTGAACTTGCGTTTCACATGTTTACCCTTTGGCTTAATTTTTCTTGTGCACGACGCAGGAGTTAACATTTTATTCTATTCTTGGTTAAAAAGCATCGCAGCATTCGTGTCCTTTTTTTTTTTTTTTTTTTTTTGGGTACTTTGTTCTTATTTCGTTTCCTTTTTTTTTTTTTTTCATTTAGTGATTCACGTGGATCATCAAAGAGACATCCCCCTTTTGCCCCATCCTGGTGTCTGCCACCATCGACTTTAAAATATAAACCTTTGGCTGATTGTCCACTCGTGTATGGAGGGTCCCTGTGGCACGTCGCATCCCCCCCCAGTGACGCATTACATGCATGCGGTGTACGTGTATGTCGTACACGTGTAGGTTATGTGTTACATTTGCATTGGCCCCCCTTATGTGAGGCAATATGCGTGTGCAACGGTACAGGTTTAAGGGCATTAATTTTCCCTCCCCCAATCTCTCTCCTTATTAGCACCTTATGTGCACTTCACCATACCCATAGCTTCTTTGTATAGGTTTCTTAGAGAGGCAGTAAAAATACTTGAGCCGATCAACCCCTACGGCCACGCTCCCTGCTTTTACAACCCCTCAACATATTGCAACGTTTTATTTGACCCCCCCCAAGATGCATAATTCTTTTCTTTACCTTCTCTCATAACGTTACAAATGAGCAGCATTTGGAGAAACCATTTAAGCGGGAAAAAAAAAAAAAGTTTTCCCTCCCTCCGCCATTTTTATATGGACACTGCACAAAAGGAAAAAATGAACGGATGGATAGATGAATGGGGGAATGTATAAAATGAGGTACACCACTTAGGAAACATGTGTGCACAGAGTTGACTCATTCTTAAAATTGCTGTTCCAGTTCGAAACCAATTTAGTAGCCAAAAAAAAAAAAA
>NW_012192810.1:0-1371 GCF_000956335.1 Plasmodium fragile | reverse complement strand
AATTGGTGAAGTAGTAAAATTCACGTGTAAATAATTGGTCATACTCCACAAAATAAAGTGATCAAACAAGTAGGTGTAAGCATAAATGCACTTAATGTATATTATCGTTCAATGTTTTACGAAATTGTTCATTTGGGAATTCTTTAACTGTGTTTTTTTCCCATTACATACATTTTAAAATACAGTATCCGTATCAATTTTGCATGGTACCACGCATATGTTACACTTACATGCGTAATGACAATTCATATTGGAAGAAACATAAGATTTGTCGTAAGAATAAACGAACGGTCATTATTCTTACTAATTTACGAAGCAAACAATGAAATTTACCGTTCACAAATATTCCTACATATATTGAACACTATTAATGCTGTTCAAATATTTATCCATCTTTCCCATTTTTTTGTTTGTTTTTTCATGTCTATTAATGCAGTTGCTGCTTCTGTGGGCATCCCCTTTACAACGGATACATATAGAGCAGCGTATTTATTTCTTTTTTCTATACCATTTAAACAAAAAAACTTCCATCTTATATTTCTCCTACATTATATGTATATATATATATATGTATGTAAATACGTAAACGTATGTTAAATGTATTATGATGAATAACAATGTTAACATAAAATTGATATCTGGGTGTTATTAGGGAGACTAAAATAATTAATACCTCATGGTGTTCCCATGGGTAGTATATATATGGTCGTATATTTTTTCTAGGCTTATCAAATAAGTATGAACAAGTGTCGTATCCATAGAGCCATACATTTATTACAAGGTTCCTATGCTTCCTACCGATGATATAAAAATATAATAGTGCACAAACCTTCACGTGGTTAATTTAAAATTTACAGTTGCCATAAATAAAACATGTGCTCTTGCGTATTTTTTCCCATAAGAAATATATGATTTTAATACAGGTTAATTTTATAGAAAAGTAACATTGCGAGAAGTAACGACACGGATACCGAGGGACTGAATTATATAAACTACATAAATTATGAATAAGCATAGTAGCATTAACAAAATTAGGCAAAGTATTTTACATTTCTGGGTGTATAATAAAATAATTTATTTAAATCCCATTCTGGCTTCATCCGGGGGGAATATCACTCCGTATTGAACTTTTGAGTGAATTCATTATGTCTAATTCAAACAGGCAAATCTATTTGTTTTGCATAATTTCTATCATGTTTTAAAAACAAACTGTTGTTATTAACCATTCTTAGTTTGACAGGTTGATGTTCATCTTCATGCATATATGTAATTATACTTTGTTTTTGAGGAAGCTGTTTTTATTCCCTTTTTAAATTTTTTAAGTTTCCTCCATAGTTATATAATATATATCATTCCTTCCCTTACGATTAT
>NW_012192809.1:0-1379 GCF_000956335.1 Plasmodium fragile | reverse complement strand
CCAATTCTGCAAATATATTTTTCATTCTAAATTAAGTACCCGCTTTAATGTGGTACTCTTCACAAAAAAAAATTATGCCGGCGGTTACTTTGTTCTAATTCGCTTCTTCCTTGTTTTACCATTTACACAGTGTCAGAAATTTCGAAATGCACACTGTGTCTTATTTTTTGTGTAGAATGTGTCTGCTGTATAATGGTGTCCTCACATTTCGTCGCAACATGGATTACTCAGAGCATCAGCAATGTGCGTACCTTTTACGTAGAAGCATAATATACATTTATGTGAACATATATGCACTATTCCGCTTTCGCACAAAATCGTTGCTTCGGCATTTTTATTCTTCGGTTACACATATCCCATTATGGTAAAGTTCAGCGCAATGCTTCCCACATTATTTAACTATAGGCCACATTACATCGCTCCGTATGCTATACTGCGTTCACCTTCATCGGAATTAGTACTAAAACTATTATAACTGCCAAATATTAAATCTCCTGCTAGAGGCTAATATTTATATTGAAGGTCCCGTCTTATTCGTTTCCGTCTTCGTGAGAACAGGTTCCCAAGTGGAGTGAACTGAACAAAAAGACGAGATCAAAGTAAAGTTAAGTAGAACAACTTAAAACAACGTAGAATAACATAACAGGGAGTAGAACTAAGCATAGTAAAAAATGCTTTGATTATGTAATATGTGTGAAAAATATTTAGTACAATAAGCAGCGTTTTTTTGTTATTACCTTCATTAAAGCTGTTACAAACATTGTGATGCTGAATGCAGAAAGAAGTGTAAACACACCAATTTTAATCCATGGAACTCGTTGTTCACTTTTCAGCATTGGAGAAATACCATCATCCTTTTGTATTTTACTTGGAACACCTGTGAGTTGTTTTGAGTGAGTTGCAATTACTGTATTCTCACTTTTCCGATTTTCTACTGCATCCGGAAGCTTCACCATGTCATATTGCACTAAGTTTGCACCTTTCTGATTATTGCTAGTCATGAACGGTTTAACGTACTTAGCATACTGTCCTATGAATATTTGACGTGCGTTCTCATAATCATTGAACAAATCTACAACCTTTTTATAACAGGGATTCAACCACCATAGAACATATAATCCTAATGCTTGACTTCTTGTAACGAGATTCGTTGGATCATAAAAGCTATAACCTAGAATATAATTTGTACAAGGGTTACGTTGTTCCCTTGTACATAAGCGTTCAAAGGCTAAATATAATGGAATTCTCTCCTTAAGATAATCAAAATACGCTTCACATGCATAATATGTGCTTTTACCAATTTCTCCTTTAATGACATAATAATCTTCAATGTAATCCATAAAATTCTTCACCCTCTTCATATATTCCAGGAAGTTATC
>NW_012192808.1:0-1406 GCF_000956335.1 Plasmodium fragile | reverse complement strand
ATGTGGATTATGTTGTTACAAATTGGAAGAAGTGTAAAGTGAGATTATGGCAACTATTTTGTAAAAGCAAATATTTCCAAAAGTATCATGTTATTAGCATAATCATAATACTGGGTACGGTTCATTCTATGCAGTAGCCCTTATTCAGTTCGAGTGATGTGGATGTCTCCCAAGTATAGGCGTAATATTGATATTTGGGAATTATTGTATCATGGCGAATAGTGAGCCAGGTTTGGCGGATTTCACAAAGCACCTTAGGAAATGGTTCGAAACACGACAACTGAGCTCGGAAACAGACTACAGTGTAAGAGGAAAGCGCAGAGTGCCAGAGTGAGCAAGAGAAAGGACGAGGAAGAGTGACACAAGGGAAAATAGCGTTATATACATGCGAACATAAACACTGAGCGCGCATCATAGGCGACAGTGGTATATGTGGTAATAAACATATTATATTCCTATATCCGCAGGAGAAACTATGGATAGATATACACACTCTGTTCCAAGTGTTAGCCAAAGGTATAGACAGTACGAATCCTTTCAGCGAAGCAGTGTGCGAACCCGACAACCCAGCGTGGACGTTACGCAGCCATGCGGCGGAATTCAAGGTCTGCCAGCGCATTGTCAACATATTTCTATTTATGGATGGACTACATTATGTAAACAACGGGGACTGGCAACAGAGATATATATTTAACAATGAGCAGAGGCTCGAAGAATATCTTAGATGTATGCTAGGGCATGTCGCTCTATTACAGCTGTATGGGGACAACTGTGACCACATAGAACTTGTACGCACGGTATCCAACAGTATGGACCCGTTCAGGGAAGCATTTCGCCATGCGGATATTAGTAAAACGTGTGCAAATATGAATTATCGTAATATCCAGATTGGTACTAAACTTATAGGGTTGACCATGGCACGATGGATGGAACAACTCAAGGGAACGCGGCATGTAGGAAGTATAACAAGTGACAAACCAGTACAAATATGTAACCAGGGCCAGGGCACGAACACAAAAGAGGCTACTGCAGACGGAGTTCGGCAGAACGGCCATATGCCAATTGTAGAAATGATGGAGGATGGTACTACGGACGTAGTAAAGAAATTAATTAAGAAAGGAAAGGATATGACGGATGAAGTGAAGAAGAGATTAATTGAAACAGTGAAAGATAGCACAAATCCAGAGAAAACGATGGAGGACATATTAGACACCGTGAGCAAATGCACTGCTCCGGGCAACGCATGCGTACAAAGCGCATTAGAGAGCGTCCACACATCCGTCACACCAGTCCCGCCCAACCCAGCAGATCATGACCCATCTGCAATATCAGCATCGGCAGGTAAGGAGCGATGGGAGAAAGCACGACTACGGCCTAATACGAATCATACGGCCGCACACGAACAC
>NW_012192807.1:0-1553 GCF_000956335.1 Plasmodium fragile | reverse complement strand
AAAAAGAGGTCTTCTTGAAAAGCAAAACAAGATGCACTACGCACTGTGTGTACACATTTTCGCATATGTACATGATTAATAATTCAAAATTATCAAATAAAGACTTGGGCACTTTTTTTTTTTTTTAAATTCTTCCGAACAAATTACAATTGAATGAGATGGATACAAATAATTTAGGCTAATTTATACCTTCGACGGATGCAACAGCACATATAACCTGGGTAAAGGCTTGTAGGGAAGTAAAAAAATTAGAATGGTCAGGGGTATTTAAATTTCCATATATTTGAACAACATTTGGAATTTTCCCTGTTAACGTTTTTATTACAGATTCATCATTATCGACATGAGTAAGAGGGCACAGCTGACGTATCATCGATGCTCTTCCATTTGACGTTGTGCAAAACATTAGACGATGCTCTTTCAGGCCTTTTTCAAACAAGCCCAATCTTTTAAAAAGATCAATTATGTTTTTTTCCTGTACATCATTTAAAATTTGAGCAATTACAAAGAGTTCTGAAATTGCGCACAATTTATTTAATGGTTCTATGGAGCTTTCAACTATGTGTACGTTGTTACCAATAATCTTTAAGACTATATCGTTTAGGCATAGGGAAATGATGGGTTTGCTGCTAATATTTTTATTATTTAATTTCCTTCGATAATTTTCATTATTTGCATCATATCTTCTTTTAAATATACGAAAGTAAAAAATATAAAACATAAAAATCATACCAACTAACAGTATTGGTTGAAAAATGGAAATGTTTTTATCTTCAACATTTTCATATGATTTATATTTTCTACAATCCTGCCCATTTTTGCACGTCTTAGGCATTTTAATTGAAATTACACTTAAAAAAACATATACGGTTGTGTGTGTGTGGGATTTATAACTGGTTAATTTTGAGGTATATGTCAAAAGGGGGAAATGGAAAATAAATAAATAAAATTAAATATTTTAGGGAAATTTAAATAAAAAATATGTTGTTTTTTCCTTTTTTTACATGTATGTGCATTTAAACTGAAATATTTTGCTATTGCTGAAGTGCATACACAAGGCAGTCCGTGTCCCCTACGTGTGCGTACTGCCTTCATGCGCGTATAATACGTATGGATATATTACGTACATTTATATACATATTTGTTTACGCTTCATTTATATGAAACAAAGAGCATTTTTGAGAAAAGGGAACGGAGGCTCAAGGGACACGAACCTTGTTAATTCCATAAATATACAAAGATTCGCGAACAGGATTTATCTGCCTTCGTTCACATTTGTAAATGTTTTTTTCCTGGCCTCCCTTTTTTGGCTGGTGTTACAACATGACGAAATGAAGCATAATGGTGGCGGGGAGGAATCGTTAAGTGAAAATGCGTAAGCCACATGTGTTTGCGCGATTTCGTATACATACAAACACTCTTTTACAAAATTACGTACATACATATATAAATCCAACAGCACGTTAATGTCTGAGCTTTGCCTTTATATGCAAATGAATATTTTGAATCCTTCAATTTTGTTCAACTGACTCATTTGCGATAAGTTTGAATTG
>NW_012192806.1:0-1560 GCF_000956335.1 Plasmodium fragile | reverse complement strand
AAAACGACGACGAAAGTTTCGAACCGTTCGTGACGTGCCGTCACCGCCACTCGACGAAGAAATTCTAGACCATCTACAACGCCGCGAACTACCGCCACCCGATTACGGGTACACGATGATTAGGGATAGGCCACCTGCATCTGCTGCCGGCCGCCGCGGACGACGTCATCCGCGCGTGCATAAACGCACGCTCATCGAGCTACATCTAGAAGTGCTCAACGAATGTGCAGCGGCGGAATGGGAAAACGTCAAAGACGACTATTTGCAGATGCTCGTTGAAGAGTTTATGGGGGACCGCCATGGGCACCGTAGTTCCCCGGCTTCTTCTTCGAACGAGGACTCGACAACCCACCATTCGACAACCCTGGATCCACCCACCGATTCCGACGGAACGGATGCATGCCCATTGAATGACCCCGATCCATGGCGTTGCATGGAAACTAAAGAGTTACAAACGGACCGTTCTCCACCTAACGACGAGCACCGATGGAAGTGTACAGAAACCATACACGTAGCCACGCACCCTTGTCAACCGCATGAACACGACCCCGATCCATGGCGTTGTATGGAAACCATACAGTTAGCCACGGACCCTTGTCCACCTAACGAAAAGGACCCCGATCCATGGAGTTGTATGGAAACTATACAGTTAGACCAGGACCCGTCTCCACCTAACGAACAGGACCGATTGAATTGTATGGACACCCTAGATACCGAAAGAGAACAGCGTCCCTCTACTGTTCCGGGGGACGCGACGTCGGACTGCACCCCATGGATTAACTGGATTGACCGCAGCAAGCACCTATTGCAGCCGTGCACGACGCAGCCGTGGTTTTTGCAATTAACAGCGGATTGGAAACAATACCTGCGCGAGCACATGGCGGCAGACGCCGACCACGGCGTATCCGGGCACATTGACAACGGTGAGGCGGCAACCCTGCAGATGAAGACACTGCGGTTGTGGAAAGAATGGATTGCAAGACAGCATAAACGGACGGATACATATAGCGACGAGGAGTGGTTTAAGCATTTGTTGAATACTGTACAGGAGGCGACAGTGTCGGAAAAAGGCGAAGTACTTCTAGTAGAAAAAGTAATGGCCGCAGAAGATAGAGTGAGAGATGTACCACGGTCGCAACCACTGCATCCGCAACCTTACATGAAAAAACCGTTAACCGCACAAACATGGATACTGCTCCTGGCATTAGTCGTAGAACAGTGCGAAGTCGAACGCAGTTTGCAGGATAAGGAGTTATATGTGGATGACCTATTGCAACAGCTCTGACATTCGCATGACGGGGCATATGAATGCGACATAACGCATGCTAACATTAGACCACTTTTGCTTCATTATGTGATATACATAATATACTTCTACTTTACATTATTCTATACCTTCTTTTTTTTTTTTTTTTTCGTTTGTGTTTTTTGCTGCGCACTTCTGCTTTGTTTTGCTAGCGTTATCTTGTCAACTTCTTTTAATATATCTATAGACACAGGCTTATAGAGGTTAAATATATATATAGAACATGTGGGTTGATAACAATTAGGTAAAGAGGT
>NW_012192805.1:0-1591 GCF_000956335.1 Plasmodium fragile | reverse complement strand
TTTTTTTTTTTTTTTTTTTTTTTTTCCTCAGTTTTAGCCAGCTTATATATTTTCCCCTTCACTTTATGATTTCCTTGCTTTTTTAATTTTCAAATTGGAATTAAAATTGAAATTCAAATTGCAAGTTACTTCCGTACAAAATGCAAGTCCATTCATTCAATCCTATGGTCAGGGAGTTCCTGGGAGAATTTTTGGGGACATTTGTGCTTATGTTCCTGGGAGAAGGTGCTACAGCAAATTATCACACAGTGGGGAATAAGAATGATTGGCTCCGACTATGTATAGGATGGAGCTTGGGGGTATTCTTTGGCATTCTGACAGCGGCCAAATTAAGTGGTGCACATTTAAATTTAGCTGTGACGATAGGTTTTGCCACGATTAAAAAATTTAATTATAAGAAAGTACCATTATATTTTGTTGCCCAACTTTTGGGGGCATTTTCAGCAACAGCATCCGTCTATGGATTATACTACGGCTTTGTCAAAAATAATCACATCCCCAAGTATGCCTGGGAAACAGGGAGAAACAAAGCTATAGGCATGCCCACTGCCTTTATGCACGAATTAGTACTAACAGGCATTTTACTACTGGTGATTTTACTAGTGGTTGACGAAAATGTATGTGGACATTTTAATGTTATAAAACTCAGCGCCGTAGTTGGATTGACCATCTTATGCATAGGTTTAAGCTTTGGTGGAAATACCGGATTTGCCCTTAACCCCGCAAGAGATTTAGGCGCCAGATTATTTTCCCTAGCAGCATACGGAATCGGTGCCTTCACAGAAGATAAGTGTTACTTTGTTGTTCCACTTATAGCCCCAATTGTTGGCGCCATAATTTTTTGTCAGCTTTATGATAAACTAATTGCCCCGTTAGTTGAACAGGCCAGCACGGATAAAGGCGGTGTGGAGGTGTAACACACTGTGCTAGGTAGGGGAAGTGCTGAAAACTTTTACCACAGAAAAGCTAAATAACCTGGAGCCACAAGACTTACGTGAAATTGCTTGCACATAATTAGACACGTGCCCTCCATGCGTGCAAAACGCGTAACCACCCTTTGTAGTATTTATTTTATGCTACACTCTTGTTACGCGTTCTTTTTAACGACGTTGCTTTGAAGCAAGCCATTTCGTTCTTGCTCTTTAAAATAATTTTTCTATTTTTTCAAAACGCAGGAATCCTGCACATTAATCGAATTGCCCTAAATGATAAAATTAATTGTGTGAACGCATCACGTGTGTATGCATCCTTTCTACGTGCATCCCTCCTGTGCCTATCCCTTTGGTGCGCATGTATGCTCGAGTGTTCGATGCATTTCGTGCGACCACGTATATCCATATGCACGTTAAAGTGGGACCCGTTTTGGACTATTCCACTCTACTGGTAGCTTTAATTTTTTCTTTTCTTCCCCCCTTTTTTTTTACGTCTGTACATGTTCGTGTTTGCCATTTTAGTGAGTATATACTTACTGTTCTTGCATCCGCCCATGTGCTTTAAAATGTGTACTATTGCAGCAAATGTAATATAAGTATACTATATACATGTTTTATAAATTCATAGCGTATTATCCTCTTTTTTTTTTTTTTTTTTT
>NW_012192804.1:0-1611 GCF_000956335.1 Plasmodium fragile | reverse complement strand
GCATACTCTTCCGACCCCGGGAATGCAAACCTGACCCCCGACCACACTAATTGGATTCACTGGATTCACCGCAACAAATACCTTTTGCGGGAGTGCACGGGGAAACCGTGGTTTTTGCAGCTAACGTTGGAATGGAAACAATACCTGCTTGAGCACATGGCGGCAAACCACGACAACGGAGTATACGCGAACCGTGAACTCGGTGAAGCGGCCACCCTGCCGATGAAGAACCTGGATGCATGGAAAGAATGGGTCGCAAAGCAACATGCGCTTATGCATATATATGGTGCGGAGGAGTGGTTTAAGCATTTGTTAGAACATATCGAGGAGGAGACAGTGTCGGACAAAGGCGCAGTACCACGAGTAGAAAAACACTTAGAAGTGGAAAAAGTAAATACAGCACAACAGATGCTAAGAGTGCGAGATTTACCACGCATGCAACTGCATCCGCAACCTTACATGCACAAACGCGTAACCGCTAAAACATGGATACTCATTCTAGCGTGCGTTATAGAAGACTGCGCGCTCGAATGTCGTTTGCACGATAGGGAGTTATATGTAGATGCTCTATTGCAGCAACTGTGACATTAGGATGACGGGGCATATGAATGGGAATAATGCAATAACGCATGCTAACGGTAGACCACTTTTACTTCATTATGTGATATACATAATATATTTCTTGTTTGCACTATTCCATACCTTCTTTTTTTGTTCTGCTCTCTTCTGCTTACTTCTGTTTCTTTGTGCTTACTTTTGCCTTGTTTTGTTCTTTTTCTGTGTAGTCCACTTCTTTTAATACGACAATGCGGACACGTGGGTACAGGTTAAATGCATTTAAAATGTAGATTTAAATGAATAATATGACGGGGTCGTATTCTCCTTTATGTGACGTTAATTATTAAAAGATGCGTACGTGCATTCTAAGGGTATAGTGCAGAACTCATATAGCATGCGCATAAGCATTCGAGTATAAGGCCAAATTGTGTCCGAGGAAACGCGGCCGCGTACACCGCATTGTAGCCGAGTGTAACCACGATTCGACGAAGTAGCCGAGTGTAAGCAGCAGGAGAGATTGTCTCTCCGAGCAAACTCGTCGCACAACGCGGCCGGGTAAACGGAGATTGTCCGAGTGCAGCGATTCGACGAAGTAGCCGAGTGTAAGACCGATTCGACGACGCATTGTCCGAGTGTCAAAACGCAGGGAGACATTGTCTCTCGGAGCAAACGTGGGCGGTCCGAGTGACGCAGTTCGACGTAGTAGCCGAGTGTAAGAAGGATTCGACGACGTGGCCGCGTGTACGAAGGAGGAGGATTATCTCTCGGAGAAAACGCGTCGACCAACGCGGCCAACTGTAAGCAGGGTTCGACGAAGGATTGTCCGAGTGCAAGAACGGAGGGAGAGATTGTCTCTCTGAGCAAACGCGTCGACCAACACGGCCGGGTAAACGGGATTGTCGTCGAGGTAGCCGAGTGTAACAACGATTCGACGAAGTAGTCGAGTGAAGCGGTTCGATTACGGCGTTCGAGTAAACGCTTCGACGAAGTAGCCCCGGGACGGACGGCAGCAACGACGGAAGAACAATTGATGTTGTTGTTATACTGCGGTTT
>NW_012192803.1:0-1698 GCF_000956335.1 Plasmodium fragile | reverse complement strand
GCCGCGTATGCGTATTCGGCCGTGTTCGTGTGCGGCCGTATATTCGTATTGGTATGTCTGCTGCTCCCAGCGGTGTTACCTGTCGGTTCCGTTTGTGTTGCCGGCTCAGTAGCTGCGGGTTTGGCCGGTTCTTGGTCGGCTACGCTGCCGTCGCCGGGTGATGACTTTGCTGGTGTATGCTTAGAGCCGCCTGAGGGCTTGGTCTTTTTGTGTTCCTCTTCGTCCTCGTGGTCTTCGGAGTCGTCGTTATCATCTGCGGTAGACGGTACATTCATAACTGCTCCGCTGTCGTTGGCCTTCCTCTTGCGTTCCCTGAGGTGCTGCTTGAATGTGTCCCCTGCGTTTGCAATTGTGTTGAAAACAGTTTTTACTACGTCTGTCCACGCGCCCTCTATGTGTAACCCTTGCGTAACCTGTTCCTTCTTCGCATCCTCTTCATCCACAGGTTCCCCTATTCGCATGTTTTTCTGCCACGTTCTATTACAAGCTGTGTGTGGCCGTATGTGTGCAAGTTGTTGCGCTACTGTTCTATTATTCCTCAACCATGCCTCAACTGCCGCCTTTAGCTGTGCTGTCCCTATATGCATATCCCCATACTGGTTCCTCTTGCATTTGCCTCCTGAGGTGCTGCCCTGGAACCCCCCAGGCATCTGCATTTTATCTATGGTTTTCCATGCGTACCTGGTTCCCCTGGAGTCTCCACACGTGGATTCACTTAGTAGTCTTGCGAAAACATGCACCAATATGCACTTCATAATTCCTGCAAAATGGTCGTCATTGGGGTGTCGCTGTCCTGCCCCTGTGCCTGCTGCCCCTTGCCAATCCTGCATGAAATATAATGCACCCGTTATGAATCGGCACTTCAGTACGTCGCCTACGGTATGTCCCTTGTACAAGGTGGTATCGTTTTCCTTATAATCCCATCCTGTATTCTC
Source organism: Plasmodium fragile (assembly GCF_000956335.1). Classification (NCBI taxonomy): domain Eukaryota; phylum Apicomplexa; class Aconoidasida; order Haemosporida; family Plasmodiidae; genus Plasmodium; species Plasmodium fragile. The sequence continues at coordinate 763 of NW_012192803.1, read as the reverse complement.
GCAGCTCTTAGCCAATGCGTCCAATATGTGCCTGGTGCTGTCTATATGCCGCACGAAGTCCCGTAACACAGTTTCCATGTCCTTCCACAAAGTTTCCTGCATCGTACATAGTGAAGGAGTAAAATACAAACATATATATTATACTCCTAATGTTTACCATTGTGTCCCACATTCATTACATTAATATCCTTAAAATTCATACAAACTCTTGCTGGCAAGGGTTGCGTTTACTATGGTATGACGTACATCGAACTTTTTCTGGTTCCATAGTCCCCTCTGTTTGCCCCAGTTTGCAAGAACATTCGTAACAAATTTTTCCATGGTAGTATGAGTTCTGTTTTAAAATTGCTGCCTGCAAAATATAAAACATGCAGATAGAAAAATATGCGTGCTGACGTGCATCGTACACATAGGTGCCGTAGGCATACGAACATGTAACTCATGGGAAGTACATTCTGTCATTGACAGGAATGAATAATAAGGCTTCACGTATATGTAGAGTGGAGGTAACTGTGCATGTGATATAAATAAATCCAACGATAAATGGCGGACTAATTTTACATAAAACATTTTACATAATTATTTCTAACACTTGTTATATAAGAACTGCACTCTATTGTGTAGACCGGGGAAGAGGTGCAGTAGATGAAACACGCTGCCGTCTGAGTGTCATCATGCGGCCACCTAAAAAGAAATTCCTAACAATACTATCGACCATCGGAGTTGCCCCTCAGGACTTATTGCACAGTTAGGCAGAAAAGTT
>NW_012192802.1:0-1751 GCF_000956335.1 Plasmodium fragile | reverse complement strand
TCGAATCGGTCTTGCACTTGGCCACGTTTGCTCGGAGAGACAATCTGTCCTCGTTCTTACACGCGGCTACTTCGTCGAATCGTTGTTACACTCGGTCGCATTACTCGGACAATCGCCTTTACGCGGCCTCGTTTGCTCGGAGAGACAATCTCTCCCTCCTTTATTACACTCGGCTACTTCGTCGAATCGTGGTTACACCTGGCCGCGTTGGTCGACGCGTTTGCTCGGAGAGACAAGCGCTCCGTATACTCGAATGCGTATTCGCATTCTATATTAGTTCTACACTATACTCTTAGAATGCACTTGCGCATGTTTTAATAATTAACTTCACATAAAGGAGAATACGACCCGTTCATATTATTCAGTTAAATCTACATGTTATATGCATTTAACCGGTACCCACCTGTTGCTATGGTCATGTTAAAAGAAGTGCACTACACAGAAAAAGAACGAAACAAAAGCACAAGTAAGCACAAGTAAGCAGAACAGAGCAGAAACAAAAAAAAGGAAGATATAGAATAATGTAAACTAGAGGTATACTGTGTATGTAGAATAAGGGGGAACAGGTATCTGCTGTTATCAGGTGTCCCTATGTACATTCCTACATACCCCTGACGTCATCCGAATGGCAGAGCTTCTGCAATAGGTCATCCACATATAACTCCCTATCCTGCAAACGCCTGTCGACCTCGCACTGTTCTATGATTAATGCAAGGAGCAGTATCCATATTTTAGCGGTTACCCGTTTTTTCATGTAAGATTGCGGATGCAGTTGCGAGCGTGGTGCAACGCGCACTCTTAGCATCTGTTGTGCTGCATTCACGTTTTCCACCTCTAAGTGTTTTGCTACTCGTGGTACTTCGCCTTTTGCCGGTACTGTCTCCTCCTGTACATTATGCAACAAATGTTGGAACCACTGCTGCTCCGGGCCATACATACTCATTTGCTGATGTTGCTGTTCGACCCACTTTTTCCATGCATCTTTCTTGATGTCTACGGATGGGATATTGCCACGCTCACGGAGTGCACGCTGCCCGGATACTACGTTGTCCTCGTTTGCCACCATGTGCTCGCGCAGGTATTGTTTCCAATCCACTTTTAATTGCAAAAACCACGGCTGCGTCATGCACTGCCGCAAAAGGTATTTGTTGCGGTCAATCCAGTTAATCCAATTAGTGTGGTCGGGGATCCGGCATTCATTCCCGGGGTCGGAAGAGTATGCAAGGGAAGAAGGAGGCTCTTGTTGTTCTAACTGCATGGTGTCCATACAACTCCATGGATCGCAGTCATGAGGTCGGCAAGGGTCCGTTTGTAATTGTATAGTTTCCATACAACACCATGTATCGGGGTCATCGGCGTCAGATGCAGAAGGTTCCGTTGGTAACTGTATGTTTTCCATACAACTCCATGGATCGGGGTCGTGTGCATTCGGTGGACAAGGGCCCGTTGGGAACTGTATGTTTTCCATACAACTCCATCGATCGGGGTCATGTGCGTTAGGTGGAGAAGTGTCCGTTGCTAACTGTATGGTTTCCATACAACTCCATGGGTCATGTTCATGCGGTGGACATGGATCTGTTCCTTCGGTGTCCGTGGATGGATCCACGGTGAATGAAACATTGTGCCCTGATAAAGCCTGGTTTGTGGTAGGAGCATGCAAGGAACTACTATGCCCGTTTGCGTCCCGCATCGAATGCGGCGCAAACTCCTGCACGACAATCTGCAAATAGTCGTCTTTGACGTTTTCCCAT
>NW_012192801.1:0-1815 GCF_000956335.1 Plasmodium fragile | reverse complement strand
TGGGAAAGGAATAGGGAAGCAGAACGAGATCGAATTAGGGAAGCTGAATGGGAAAGGAACAGAGAAACAGAACGAGATCGAATCAGAGAAGCGGAGTGGTCAAGGAACAGAGAAGCAGAGTGGGACAGGAATAGAGAAGCCGAGCGAGATCGCCACAGAGAAAAACATTTTGAAAACGACAAGAACATGCCCAGAATCCCCAAGAGTAGCAACACATCACACGACAATTTGAAAAAAAAAATTAATGGAGTAGACCCAAACGTAAGCAGGAAGAGACCCTACTCAAACGAAAACGAAGGCAATGGAAACCACGCGCCGAAGAAAATTCATGACGAAAGTGATCAACACGTGCACGCGGAGAGAGACCGTTACGTGTACAACACAGCTGACACACCCTCGAGGAAATATTCTGTTCAAAAAAATAAAACCAACGATAGTGAAAACTGGAAGACGAAAATGTCAAAGCTGAAGGAAAAGCTTTTTTGGAAAAATATGAACAAGTGAGTCCTTTTTCTTCATCTTTGTGCATGACGATGGGGTGAATAAAAAAAAAAAAGGAAAGACAGAGGAGAAAGGATGGTGATGATAGGCCAAGTGCCCCGCACACACCGCAGTACTTACCCCAGTTTGTTAATTCCAAGCCCAAGTAGCTTGGCGAAGGGCTTCCCGAAATGACATATATCGAGAACGCAACAGACGATCTCTACTTCACGAAAGACTTACACACCAACAGAGGGTTATCATCTTTGTGGATCATATTATCTTCGGATTTGTTTTCTCCTTCATTCTTTTTTTTTATGCTGCTTCCTCATTTTATTTTCCCATCCGATGTGTTCCCCTCACGCTTACTCCTCACGCCTACTGGATTGGTACATTATTTTAAAAGACCCCAATGGAAGTTCGAATTCGCTCATTTGCTTTTTGTAGTCCCATTTTGTTGAATTAAAGAAATCGTCATTTAGCTTTTTTTTTTTTTTTTTTTTTTTTTTTTATCCCACTTTTTTCATTTTTCATTAAAATTAAAATTTCTTTGGTACGTACAAAATGGACGACAAAAAAAAAAAAAAATAAATAATAAATAAATAGAATAATGAAGCATTGAAGGGCAGTGTGTATAGGAAGGTATGCTAAGTGAGTACAAGAAATAAAACGCAAAAAATTGTATGCATTTGTACAAGTGGGCATAGTGTAATCGTGGATTCCTTTCTCTTTTCACAACAATGTGGCGCGTTTGACCAAGGCATGCAGCTGCGCGAACGGAATGCTTGTTCGCAACCTATAAGTGGGAAACAGTTAGAGAAACACACAAAAAAGAAAATGTCAAGTGGTATGAAGCGGTACGAAGCGGAACGAGCGACACGCAAGTTGCACATGGTAGACGCCTGGTCAAGAGGATTAACCCGTCGAATTCCCGCTCCGTGTTGAGCAACAGGGCAGGGGGGTTGACTTTTCTACGCTGAATGGGTAATTCAAGCGACGGGGGAGGAAACATGCACAAACGGACGAATGCGAACAAAGAAAGGTGATCGCGCTAAACATAGCAAATCTCAACGAACTGTTACAACGTGAAGTCAAAAGGCTGCACACGTACGCGAACAAGTTTCTCCCCCTCGTGTTAACGTCGATGGTAGGCAGCTAACCAAGGCTAACCCCTTGTAGGGTATGTGTGCTGTATGCCACCCTTTCCCCCCCGTACACATGTGTTGCATTAGCGAAGATGAGGCCATTTCAAATCGGTTAACATTGCTTGACAGTGTGCGCGCAGCGCAATTACGTGTGCACGGTGTAAACGAAAAAAAAAAAAAAAAAAAAAAA
>NW_012192800.1:0-1821 GCF_000956335.1 Plasmodium fragile | reverse complement strand
TTTTTTTTTTTTTTTTTTTTTTTTTTTTTGTTCTTCTGGTTTGTTTGTGTTCTCTTCTACACTTGCGTCTTATTGCTTCTACTTCTGCTTCTGCTTCCTTTTTTGTGCGATTTTGAGATGGGATGCCTTTCTTTTTATTTGTTCCATACAAGGTACACTTTTATTTGTTCCGCACAAGGTACACATGCGCAATGCGCTGCATCAAATTGTGTGTCTGACTTGGACTGGCGCCTCCCCTGCGCTTTGGCCAAAACGCGCACAAACGCATGAGCATGTAAAAATGTAGAAAATATATTTGCACAAACGTGCGTACTTTTTATATATACCCGCTCAAGATTATCCGTTCATGACAGCACAAACTTTTGTGAAATCTTACGCCGATGTGCACTGGCGTGTAAAGCGTTATGAAATGCGCCGGTCTTGCGTATGCCTAAGCGTTTAAAGAGTTAAACGGCGCGCCGATTGGGCAGACCGACAGAGAGGGGGAAGCTGTCCCGAACGATCACGTGCCTCGCGTCCACACATGTCCAATGAACTCACCGAACAGTACACTATAACACACTACCGAACGAAGGTACGAAAAAAAAAAAAAAAAATTTCATACACGCATTTCCACACCACAGTTTAAAAAGTATTTATATTGCACGAATGTGGGCCCTACCAAACTATTGGTTGGTCAAGCATACATTTTGCAAAAAAGGAAGAAGAAGAACATGGTCAAGCACAGCCGTAGTGCCGCTACACGTGCTTGTACTTCTTTTTTTTTTTTTTTTTCCTCAATATGCTGTGCGGTATTCCTATTTTACAAAACCAGGGGCGACAAATTGCCACATGTGTGCTAGCCAGCCCTCTCTCGTTCGCTTTGCCCTTGCGCACAATTTTTAGCGAGGTGAAAAGAGGACATTCCTTTTTTTTTTTTTTTTTTTTTTTTTCAAATTTTTCTTTTTCCCCGCCGCACAAGTGCATTCGCACGCCGTGTACACGCACCTGGGTCCATGTGAACTGTACGATGCGTATGCTGCGCATTCCCCCGCAATGCATGCGTCGGGGTTATATATGAAGTGCGCTGTTTCCCCCCTTGCGGACAAAGAACCCTCGTTTGGCCGTGGTCTACATTGTACTGGCGTTTTCCAAATTGTTCGCAGAGCAACCATGTGCTTGGGCTAAACGTGGCTTAAAAAGTATTTATATTGCACGAATGTGGGCCCTACCAAACTATTGGTTGGTCAAGCATACATTTTGCAAAAAAGGAAGAAGAAGAACATGGTCAAGCACAGCCGTAGTGCCGCTACACGTGCTTGTACTTCTTTTTTTTTTTTTTTTTCCTCAATATGCTGTGCGGTATTCCTATTTTACAAAACCAGGGGCGACAAATTGCCACATGTGTGCTAGCCAGCCCTCTCTCGTTCGCTTTGCCCTTGCGCACAATTTTTAGCGAGGTGAAAAGAGGACATTCCTTTTTTTTTTTTTTTTTTTTTGTTGCAAATTTTGCTTTTTCCCCGCCGCACAAGTGCATTCGCACGCCGTGTACACGCACCTGGGTCCATGTGAACTGTACGATGCGTATGCTGCGCATTCCCCCGCAATGCATGCGTCGGGGTTATATATGAAGTGCGCTGTTTCCCCCCTTGCGGACAAAGAACCCTCGTTTGGCCGTGGTCTACATTGTACTGGCGTTTTCCAAATTGTTCGCAGAGCAACCATGTGCTTGGGCTAAACGTGCCACATCACGTGCAGATTTTTTTTTTTTTTTTTTTCCATCTTGTCATTTTTAATCCACTGCTACATTTTTTTTTTTTTTTTTTTTTTTTTTTTTGTTCT
>NW_012192799.1:0-1855 GCF_000956335.1 Plasmodium fragile | reverse complement strand
AAAAAAAAAAAAAAAAAGAGAAAAAAATATTTTTGGCTAGCTCTGGGCCTTCATGAACGCGATCTGTTTTTAAATGTTGCACAAAGTTAAGAGGTCATTTTCACAACATCATTTTTGTTACTCCCTTTTTGACACGCTGTTTCCCTACCCATTTACAGCAACGAATGAAGAAACCGCATAGGATATACTCCTCTGCGGTGAGCCAAATTTGCCAAAGCGCCTGTTCGCTCAATGGTCCCTTCAGGTTGGGGAAACGCTAAAGGTGTAAGAAAATTTTTCGCACTTTTAACTTATAAGCAAAATGACCGACCGTTTTGTCGCCTTTTCGTTTCTGTATCGCCCGCCAGTGGGCCACACAACAGTAGATTGCTAAGAGGAGGTGTTATTAACACGCCAACACAGCTAATTGTAAAATGCGTGCGTGACACATATAAGTCCAAAAACTTCAGTAAAATAAAATGGGACTGTATACACAATGATATATTAAACACTTTGGACAAATTTCACGCCAAGGAAATATTAAAAATAGTGAGCATTGTAAGCCGACTGCATTCTGGCAAAAGCATTTTAACGCAATTTATTCCTGTACTGAAAAGCAGACTATGCAGCATGAATTATGACCAAGTCGTAAGAATAATGTCTTCTTACGTAAAGGCGAACATTACGGATGATTTGTTTTATGCCGATCTGTGTGCAGTTGTTAGGAAATACTACCAGCATGTAGCAGCTCCCCCGCTAATTAACCTTCTCTTTAATATTAACATGTGCAGTGTAAAAAATGACAATATCAGGTGTGTAGAAAGGGAACTTGTGGACCATCTCATGGGAAATATTCACTTTGATGGGTTAGCGAATGGGTGTTCGTCTGAAGCACAGAGTGAACCTTCCCGGAAAGGGGACCCCACGAAAGAGGGAAAGAATAACTTCAACGCGAACAAATTGGAGGAACAAGACGAGATGTACATCCCACGTACCAATTTGCACGACGTAGGGAAGTATGATTTGATATTATTTTTCTACTCATTTAGCAACTATGTGTTTTTGGATTACTTCAAAAATGCAGAGAGGTCCTCACCTCGTGACGATTTTGCAAAAAAACTGAAAACTTGTCATGACGCAGTGAGCAAGGTTTGTCAGTCACATGAGCAAAGACTATTGAAGGAGTCCCCCCCATTTTACTTATTTTTACTCTACAAGGCCATCCTAAATGAGATATACATTCTTGAAGGAGAGGCCACAGGTATCGTGCTGATGGACAGGGTTAAGGACAAAATTAACAAGGTCATGGGGGCGCTACAAAATAGGGAAAGCTCTTCCAAAAAGGGGAAAACAAATGAAATTGTAAAATATATAAATATATTGCAGCAGAATTTATTTCTTTATTCACAGAATAGAAAAAATTTCTTTATTTCCCATTTCGAAAGTAACCTTCAGCTGGTTAAGGAGTTGCTATCTCTTTTACAGGATAGTAACCACAGTGACATGAACAGGTAAAGCGAAGAAAATGAGGGGAACTAAAACTGGGTGTTGTCGTTGTACTGGGTCATCCGCCGATATGGTCTCTACCACAGCGGCACCCATTCCGGTGTGTACTGGTGTGCACACTTCGCTGCGCACATGACGGGTGAATGGTTTCCAACTCAAATAAGGGGACACATGCATCACTGCATCTTTGAACCCGTGCGCCATGGCCTTTTTATTTCTACACGCCTTTTATTCCCCCCTTTTAATAAATTGCCAATTTTGCAGATATTACTTATGGCATAGAGAAAAGGTCCAAGAAGTGCAGAAAATTATAAGGCTAATTGAAATGGAGTAAAAGAAACCGGACAAAACAGAAAAAAAAAAAAAAAAA
>NW_012192798.1:0-1969 GCF_000956335.1 Plasmodium fragile | reverse complement strand
TAGGTGTACGCACACAGAGAGGCAACGTGTGTGTCAAGGCGTTTAGTGGAGACCGGTGTAGAAACGGGGGCGGGGGGTGTATGCATGACGGTGTTGTTCCTTTCCGATTTGTTCCTGTCTTTTTTTATGTTTTGTTGTTTCTGTTCTTTATTTTGCTTTTTTTATATTCATTTTTCTTTTATTACCTATATATGCGTGCTGCACGATTTATTAGTAGTGGAACACTGCGATTGCGCAGAAGCGACACATGAACGTTTTTCTTATGTATACATTTCTACTGTTACGTGCTAACCGCAGCCATTCCTAATATGTAGTACAGGGGGAATATAATAAGCACGTGTAGATGGTCCATATAATGCTTAATATATTTCATATAGAACATTAGGGTAGTAGTTCAGATTGCAGCGTTGTTACTTACCGAGGGAGACACACTATGTCGGCTAGAAAGTTAGGGGAGTTACTGGTGGAGTATGTCAGGCGGCGCGGAGTTCACATGGACGACGAACAATATCAGGTAAGGCATTATGATTACCGGGACGCCCGGGAGAATAAATGCGGTTATGTGTACACGTAGCAAAGTAAGTGGAGGTATGCGTGAACCACACATGTACCGGCGTGATGAATCGGTGTGATGATTCTACTAGGGAGGACATATGCACGGATTGAATAATGTAGTCGTTATTCACTAAGGGCCACAGGGGACAAGTTCATGTAAACGGGTACTACATGTATATGCATCTGCTGTTAATTGTAGAACTTTTTAGAGAACGACGTTGTGTCGCTGCTGGAACAATTTATGAAGGCCCTGATGGACGAGAATTTAGATGAGTATGCAACGTACTGCAACAATGCGTTTTGGGAACATCCCAGTGACGATGGGGACAAACACCAACCACAAAGGGAGATGAAGGAGATAGGGCAGAGAGCTAGGTGCAGACTTATGACAGGAGCACTGTATTTTTTGAACGGGTGGGTACTACCATTACCTGGCAGTGAACGCATATTTCAGCATGACCCAGCACTCAAGAAGTACATCGCGTGTGCAATAGTAAACGTGTTCACTTATATATTGGATGAATCCACATGTGGCACGAAGTGGGGCACATATTATGCGTGGTATACAATGAAGAATAATATGGAGGGGCTAGATGGAAATGAGGTCGAAGCAGGAACTTGTCAGAAGGGAGTGTTTGAGGATATTAAGAGGGGACAATGGTCAATGAGTACAAAGATTGATGTATGGTTAAAGAAGGAGAAAAAGACATTAGAGCAGATAGGTGCAGGAGACATAACTGACAGGTGTAAGAAGGATGTAAGGGAGAAGAATCCTATGAGTACAAAAGGGGCACGGGAACATGCTAACAATACGCGTGAGGTTATAGAAAAACAGATAGAGGACAGATTAAAACAAGGACTGAAAGGTATAGTCAGCGAGGTTAAAGAAGGAGTCAAGGACAGAGTGAGAGAAATATGGGGCGCAGGGGGATACAGCGCCAACCCGGAGGACGACAACGATGACAATGACGATGATGAGGACGTAGACGAAGATGACAAAGATGAGGAAGCACAAAAGCAGCATACGAATGGTAAGAACAGCAAAGGCAGGAAGTGCTACTAATACGGGCAATACGAATACGCACAATACGAAAACGGCCACATACGCATACGGCCGCATACTACCACGGCCGGCACGGAAACTACCGCTAACGATACGACTGCGCATGGGCATGCCGCCACCACACAAACACACGCGCGGCGGCCACGACGGAAGCGCTAGCGGTTGCGGAGCGCACGCATATGAGTAGCGACGGGAGCGACCGAGATGACGGCGACAACATAAAAGTGTGCTGCTACCATCCACCACGACTCCGTTCACCGAGGACGCAGTCCACCTCACCGTACGCTTGCTGCCGCGTCACCCTACCCTGCCGCCCCTTCTGTCTGTGCCACTTTGTGTCCTTTTTTTTTT
>NW_012192797.1:0-2147 GCF_000956335.1 Plasmodium fragile | reverse complement strand
TTTTTTTTTTTTTTTTTTTTTTTTTTTTGCCTTTTTTTTTTTTTTTATTAGTGGGCACTGCCGAAGGGGCATACGCGACGTCATTGTATTTAGTTTGACGTACCACTTGGGCTAGAACCGTACTGAGGAAAAAAAAAAAAACATGTTCAAAAATTTCTTCAAATGTGAGAATGCCTCACCGCATAAGCCGCACGTTGATCCTACAATAAAGAGTTGCCATTGTTCCGCTTTATTATTTTGTTATATTATATTATTTTTTTTTTTTTCTTAATTTTGCCACTTGGCCATTTGCTAATCTACGTGTCCTCGAACAACATGAGCTTCACAATAGAAGCTGAGTACTATGTGCCCCCCGAGGTTCTCTTCAATGCCTTCACAGACTCCTACACGCTGACGAGACTCTCCAGGGGTTCACCCGCCCAGGCGGTAAGCAGGATGGAGAGCAAGTGATAGCAAGGGATAAGAAGCCGCCCCTCAGAGAGAAGCATTGGCATGCTTGTTGAAGGACGTGTCATATGTATACTGATGTCCCGTGGTGTAGCTCCTCAGCAGAAAAGCACACACACACATATATATAATACGCCATGCCTTTTCTTTACCCAATTAACCTTTTAGGATGCCAAGGTTGGCGGGAGTTTCTCCCTGTTCGCGGGAAGCGTTTATGGTGAATTCATGAAAATTGAAAAGCCACAAAAAATTATTCAAAAATGGAAGTTCATTGACTGGTGCGACAAGGACTACAGCACAGTGACGTTGGAGTTTAAGAAAGTAAAAGAAAATCACACCTTGCTTAAGTTGACCCAGGAAAATATTCCCACCAAGAATAAGTTCGACGAAGGTATGTGTGTAAATACATTTTGTCGTCCTGGCGCAGCAGACGGCGTGACGACCACATGCGGGAAATTTTTTCCATAGAGTAGCTCACTGTACATATATGTTTATATGTTAATGTATCGCCCTTTCAGAGGGCACTTAGTTAAGTACCGTGCGCATAACTTTTATTGCCCATATGAACTCGCCTTTCCCCTGCCCCCCCTTGTCCTTTTTATTTTTTCTTCAGGTGGCGTCTTGGAACGGTGCAGAAATGGGTGGACTGAAAATTTATTGCACAATATAGAAGTGATATTGGGATACCCTAAGAAGAACTAGATGCAGAAGTGGAGAGAGTGGCGTCGATGCATCCCCTCACCATCCCGCCTCCTGTAGGAGAACACCCGGGACATATATCCTTATGATATGTACACTATGTGCATTGTGCATCCTTTTCGCACGACAGTTGTTTTTTTATTTTTTATTTTTTTTTTTTGGACCCTTCGAACGACGAACTGTTGAAGCTTCCTTCATTGGTGATAACCCACCAGAGGGGGGGATTACTCCGGTGGGGAGACGAAATGTTTCCCCCTTCCTGTGTGTTTTTGCGTAGAGGTTAAGGCTAGGCTTGCCGCTTGAGCCACTTGGTGCGTGGCAAGAACACCTTGGCTGCTCCTCAACCGTTTTGTTCTTTGAGATAGGCCCCCCAGTGAAGGTGCTCCATGCGAGCGGGGGAAAATTCACAAAACGTCTTTTCTCGCCATCGGGAACCAACGCGCGCATAGAAGTACTCTATTGTGGATGACGTACAAATGTATACATGTTGCCTTTTTAAGGTTTCTCTATTTAAAGTTTTTTTTTTTTTTCCCTGGTTGGAGCATAGCTTTTACCGTTGTCACACCTCTGGTGGGCAAACTGTTGAGATACATCACAGCGGTCGGCGGGTTTTGCAGATTAGCGGAGAGTCGGCGAAAGTGGAAGGAGGGGCATCTAACATGTGCTCCCCTGTGTGGGTATAACGCAGCGTAAATTGACCTAACGCAATGTTGTTCAATTAGCTTGACTTGCCTCTTTTTTTTTTTTTTTTTTTTTTTTCCGGAGTAACCTTGTAGCACTGAACGCGGCTCCCGCAACGGGGCAGTCACCACGATATGACGACGGCAGGGAACCCAACAGGGAATTATAAAAAAAAAAAAAAGAGAAAAAAAAAAAAAAAAAAAAAACCCACAAAGGGAAACAAATAAGGGAACAGCTGGCATAAGCGAAAAAATCTCTACGCTGATGGCTAGGCCTCCCGTTTTGGCAAAATAACAGTCGCGGGGAAATCTGTGGTAGCC
>NW_012192796.1:0-2196 GCF_000956335.1 Plasmodium fragile | reverse complement strand
TGACGATGACGACGTGTACGAAACGATGCTACAGGTTGGTGCAAATGTGAGAGGGACCCATTGGGGGAGGGAGAGAGAGAGAGAAAAAAAAAAAAGAGGGTTCCTCACTTGACCTTAAGTAAATCACCCCATGAGACTCATTTCCACTTCCTCACATTTCTGTGTTGTTCGAAGGAGCCATGCCAATGGGGGGTACTCCCACACGGGGTGGAACGCACGAGAGAGAGCGGCACAGACGATGTTCACCTGTGCATACACCCCAACACATTACTCACTCTTTACGCACACACACGTCTTCACCATCGCAGGTGGACAGGGGGAAATACATAAAGGAGAAGCCCTACGTGGACATGCCCGTCTACATCAGCCACGGGGTCACCATATCGTCCCCGCACATGCACGCCCTGTCTCTCAAGCGCCTGATGGATGTGCTGAAGCCTGGATCCCGGGCCATGGACGTGGGTAATCTTGCAGAAGAGTGAACGAGATGGAAGTGGAAATAAGGAATGAATGAACGAAAGAGTATCCTGTTTGTTCGATTATATCCCTGTGATGTTCCCCTACCTTTCGGGGTGGGGCGAAACTAATGCATTTCACCCAAGCACACTCCCCACCGTGTGCGATTTCGTGTTGTGCTATTTGCTTGGCGTGCCCGTGCTTGGCTCGCTTCCCGCGCCTGCTATACACCCACCGCGCACTGCTTCTTTCCCTTGCGCTGCGCATGAACAGGGTCTGGGTCGGGATACATAACCGTGTGCATGGCCATGAGAACGAAGGTACTGGAGAACAAGGACTCCTTCGTGATAGGCCTCGAGAGAGTAAAAGACGTGGCGAACTTCTCCCTCGAAAATATAAAAAGAGACAAACCAGAGTTACTGCACTTGGACAATTTTAAAATTATTCACAAAAATATTTATCAAGTGAGTGAACAGGAGAAGGAACAGTTAGGATTGTTCGATGCCATTCATGTAGGTGCATCTGCAAGTGAGTTGCCACAAATATTAATTGACCTGTTGGCGGAGAATGGGAAGCTCATCATCCCGCTCGATGAGGGGTACACACAGGTTTTATACGAAATTACCAAAATCAATGGGAAAATAATCAAAGATAGGCTCTTCGACGTTTGCTTTGTGACTCTGAAAAAGAATTAGCTCTCGAGGCGATCAGTTACCGCGTCGGTGTGTCACCATGTTGGAAAAGGGGGGATGGGAGGGCAAGCGGGAGAACAATGATGACTGATGAGGCGTTTGCGCATTTTCGCTTTTTTTTTTTTTTTTTTTTTTTTTTTTTTTTTTTTTTTTTTTTTTTTCCCTTCATTTTATAGCTCACTTTTTATTTTCTTCCCGTGCACGGTGTTTACATGCCTTTTTTTAAGCAGAAGAAAGGTGTTCCCCCGTTTTTTTTATTTTTTCATTTTCCGCAACTTCGCGTAGAAAACATGTTATCCCTTTTAACATTAAAGGGGAATGAAGGGCATTCAACGTGCCTCGAATACTTTTTACGTGCAAAATGTATGCTTAACACACACGCATATGTGTATGCCTGTTCACGTAGTATGCGTACTTGTGTGCGCGAACAGAACTTTCACCTGGGCAAACGGTGAGATGCCCACTCAAGGGAAATTCCCCATTTAAATAATTAGCACATCATACTGTGCTGCTTTCTGCCTTGTTCCGAGCTGACCCAGTTCTCTGAACCTGTTCCGAAGACTCATTTAAGAGGCGCTTGGGTAGCCATTGTCTATTGGTCCTGGAGCTGGTCATACTTCGCGATGTGGCCCGACCGAGGGAAGGGAAAACACTTCAGCGGGCTAGTTCGCGCTGGGGAAAAGTGATGCTCACGTGGACGCGGTGGTGTTCACATCCTCGCATGCAAATGTGCATGGTCTCATCCCACACTTGTGCGCGTGGAACAAACCAGTGTTTTGGCTCCCCAGGGAGATCAGCACTAAGCCCTATGTTAAGCACTGGCCAAATAAAAACTCACGCAAATATAATTTTATTTTTCTCTTCTTATCATTGCATGGAACGAAATTGCGTCGAAGGGGTAGCCCATGCGAACACACAGCTGGGAAAAAACGGTAAATGGCAAAACGGGGACGTGTAAAAGTTCCAAGTGTGAAGGCGAAGTGTGCGTGCTCAGCGTGATTGCAGTGTGCAGAAAAAATTGAAAAAAAAAAAAAAAAAAAAAAAAAAA
>NW_012192795.1:0-2244 GCF_000956335.1 Plasmodium fragile | reverse complement strand
TTCAAACCGCTGCGAAACCGGCGGCCGGCTCAGCACCACCACCACAACCGGTCAAGCCGGCTACAGCTGCCAAACCAGTAGCGGCGAAACCGGTGGGAACGCAGGGGACGGGGGCGGCAGGGGGGAAGACGAAGACGGCAACATCTGGTGGTGGTGGTGGTGGTGGTGGTAAGGGTGGTGCGACTCCCGCAGGCGGCAAGGACAAGGCACCGAAGGCGAAGACCGCAACAGAAGATAATTGTGAATGGAGGAGTGTTTCGCATACATGGCATAGAGCAGTCCACGTGATGCGGCATTACAGTGTAAGTTAGAGCAGGAGAAGCGGATACTGACGGAAGGCAACAGTGGGTTGAAGACGCATTTATTCATAAGGTTACATGCATATATATGACATTGTAAATGCTTCCGATGGGTAGCACGTAGGGAAAGTATGAACATGAATATTTACATATGTTTATATGCAAAATGCAGAATGAGGAATGGATCAGGGTGAAGAGAGTGCTAGATGAATTTGTACAACATATGCAGACGAATGAGCACCTCAGGGAATCATTAGGTGCAAACTGTGATAATTCAGGTTGGGATGATATAACAGCACCGAGAGAGTATTACATGAGCCAGACAGTAGCGGACATGATAAGATGTAGGCTGATGTCCGCAGCATTGTGGTTTGCGAACCAGGATGACGTGAAGGATGAGGAGGTGAACAGGTTAAGATGTGAAGTAGCAAATGTTTTTGGATACATCCTGAAAAACATGTATTGTCCGCGCAAGGGACAATGGGCGAGGGGCATAGAGTATGCATATACAGCAATGAGGAATATGGGGAAAAACCCGGATGGAGCACGAGTGCCGCACGGGTTGGCAGGTCCTGTTGTGGACGGAAAGTGTACAGTGTGTGGGTATAAAGGGTGGGAGACGACACCAGGAATAATAAATGGAGACATCGCAGAATGGTTCGTAGAGAAAGGAATAATGGCAGAAATAGGGAAACTAGAGGGCGACATGCCTTGTGAACAGGATTGGAGAAAGTATAAGAAGGCGAGCGGCGGTACTGACCATAAGGTTATAGAGGAGGAAAAAATACCTGAAGTGAAACAAGTAGAGAAAAAAGTGGTAGAAGACACGGAGAAGGTCATTGGGAAGGTGAAGGAAAAACTGCACGCAGAAATTGAAAAGGGTAAGGATACTACTCGTAAGACTACGAATACGAATATACGGAACGAACCGACACGGTATAACATTAATACGCGGGACGAACGGTACCGACATGGATGAACGGCCACGACAACCACGCCACGGCGGAAAACAGCACGGCACGTCGTTGAGCCGACAACAGCGGCCACAACAGCCCGGCACACGGCTTCGTTGAGCGGGGAGCGTACAGTGCAGGGGAGTAGGACGGACACGAAGGCAAGTGCCCCACTTCGGTTGCGCGCTGAGAGTGCAGCGGGACGGCGGACGATGGAGGAGCGTAACGGCAACAACAAATAAAAGTTGTACTGCTACCATCTACCGCAGTTCACCGAGTACGCAGTCGACCGAGTTCACCTCGCCGTGCGCTTGCTGCCGCCTGACCCAGTGCACCGAGTTCAACTAGTGCAGTCCACCGATTGCGCCTCGATCCATGCATCGACCCACTGCATCGAGCCGTACCCCCACCCTACCCTGGCGCTACCGGGCCACACCGTCCTGGCCCCTTCTTTCTGTACCACTTGTGTCCCTTTTTGTATCATTTGTTTACCATGTTTCTTCCATCCCGCATTGCAGGAACGAAACAGGTAGCTGGAGGAGGAGACAAGAACGGGAAAAAGCCGTCGTCAACATCACCATCACCAGAAGGAGCATCTGGGGTAGCAACAGGAACACCTTCCGGACAACCACGATCAGATGGCGCAGCAGGAGAGAACAGGGTCACAGCGGCACCAGTACCCGTACCACAACCCCCACCACCTCCACCAACGGTGCAGGAAGGAGACTCAGGAGTAGGAGGAAAAAAGGAGGACGTAGAAACCGTAGCCCCGGTACCACCGAAGGGTGATGCAAAAACTGATCACGCTAATACTCCAGCAGGTACGAAGACTGAACCAAAGTGTGGAGTTACCACGCAGACTCACGAATCTTCAGGTGTTGATGAGAGCGGTAATGCTCATTCTGTGGCCGTGACCTTCAACATCACTCCAACTGCGCCCGAATGTTCAGGATCTGGCACTTCAGGTGATGCATCCTATAAAAGAATAAAGA
>NW_012192794.1:0-2245 GCF_000956335.1 Plasmodium fragile | reverse complement strand
AAGAAGCGTGTATGTCAATGTATACAAAAATCATGGTTGAATCCTATGACACATTACGCATCACACAGCTCATATGCGGGCAACAGAGGATATAATATATTACGTGTGCAAATGACACATGCCACCCTTCCGATGAAGGACTTGTCGCATATGCTGACTTGTACAATGTGTGAGATATCCTCCCCCTTTTTGTGCATATAAAAAGGTACGTTGTAAAACCGTTTCATTTGGCAATGTGGAAGTTTATACGAACCGGAAAGGAAGCATCAATACGTAAGCAAGAAGAAGTAAAACATGTTACATATTATAAGAATAGGCACTGTATGAATTAACTGAGATGGTTATTGTGCAATACATGTCACACATATAGGACGTACCAAAATTAATTATTCGCCATATATGCACATATTTATATATAGAGAATAAGAGAAGGACGCATCCTTTTTTGTTTTTGTCAAATGCTCTGTCCTTTCATCATGTCTATGGACCCAATGATTACAGAAACAAAAAACAACCATATATCCACGGAATATTTTTATTAGGAAAAATGTACAAACAACATTATAATGTACAAAGCGGAACAATAAAGGTAAATGCTATAAAGGAAAAATAAGCCACATCATACAAAATGTATACAATATCATTATGAGGGTCAATCGAAGAAAATATGTACAAGCATACAGTAACATTGAAGTTGCCTGCCGGAAATACAATACAGGAAGTTACTTATGGTTTTCGGGATACTTTTGATTTTACGGGTTACCTCTGATTTTTCCGGAGCAGTTGCGCTTTGTGATATTCCTTCGGACGCAATTTTGTGCTTTCAAAACTTTCTTCGGCATTTTTGCCTTCGCTTTCGGTAGCAGCACCGGAATAGCAGAAGTGAAAACATACTGAGTACACCCATTCCACCTGCACCGGAGGCCATGGGAATCCCAAGTGCACACCAATTTCCTGACGTAAGTGAAAACATAGTTAAAGATGCACTTGAACACGCACTTCCAACCCCTAGAGCTGGAAGTGCAAACGCAACGGCACAGCTAGCACCAACCATTATTGCACAGTAAATGACAATAGCCGCAACGAAGAACTTGCAGTACCTATATAGAATATATGTGGCCAATTTCCGTCTACTAAAGTCTCTTCCGGGTTTCATTTTAACGGCATCGTTCTGCTTCCCATTCTTTGTGCTTCCGGTGCTTGCGCTCGTTCCTGTAAATTAGGCGTGTGGAATAGGATTCGATGAACATTCTATCTCCCCAACGAGGCGTTTTTTCGGGGGACAAATCTGAACATACAACTTTCGACAAAATTTGTATTTTCTCTCCTCGTCCTGTTTGCACATCCGTTTTACCTGTACCCGAAGATCCTTTCGGCGCCTGTTGCGTTTTTGCACCTTGTCCTTTATTTTGTTTGGATGGCGGCAATGACCCTTGTGCACCAACCTTCGAAACGGATGTGCTAGATTTTTCAATTGACTCGGCGACTGCAACATCGGCAGATAATTTGTCGCCGTTATAAATTTCTTCTTCCCTTGCATCATGTTCCATTTTGCACTTTCTTTCATAATGGACTTCTTGTGGTATCTCGTACTCCACGACTTTCCGTTCTTTTAGAATAGCTCCTGCTCCGTCTCTATAACATCGTTTTTTTGGTGTCGTGCATTGTTCGCGACAATATATTCGTTTAGGACGAGATGCATAGGTTTGTGCATAAGGTTCGTCGACATCGTCGTAGGCACCTTCATAGGTTTCTTCATCATCGTCATAGTGTTCGAATGCCATCGGATCTAATACAAGGTCGTGGTCTGATGGAGTTGCTTTTACCTTTGCTAAACTTCGGGCAACTCTCTTATGCACTTTGGCGACATGTTGTTCTTGTGTTTCGAAGTCATCTGGATGCTGTAGAAAGGGGAAGCGAAGAGGAGTGGTGATGAGTTGTATTAATAATAGAATGGCAATGGAGAAAGGAACAAAAAGGGGAAGTAAGAACCGGAAGGACAAAAATATACATATAAATATTCAGGCATGTTGCGTACGGCATATATATAAGCAGTCGTACAAACTGCGCATTCTCCACATCTATATGTGATCATGTAATATTTCATACTCGACTTACCTTTAAGAAGATGCAAGCAACCACAAAAAGGATAGCAAATTTTTTGGAGGAAAAGAACCTGTGTGCCTTTTTGTCATGTGTTTCGCCTTCGTCATTACCTGCGGAATATGCTTTGCCATTTCGGGAT
>NW_012192793.1:0-2271 GCF_000956335.1 Plasmodium fragile | reverse complement strand
TTTTTTTTTAACAATTTTGAAACTGTCTATCTGACGGTGCAGGGAATTGCTCACCATTTGATACAAGTTTATATATTTTTTTTTTTTTTTTTTTTTTTTTTGTTTTCATTTGAAAGCGCCACGTGGGGATATAAAATAGCGTAAAAATGTGTCTAATGTGAAGTGGTTGTGATTGCTTATCTAACCGGTGGGCGATCATCCTATTCGTCCCTCTACTTCCTACAGACGTGATCCTACTTAAACGTAATGATCATCCAGGTGGGAGTACAGAATGCCTTGTAACTTTTGCAGGTAGAAATTTTTATACTTGGGGGGTGCGGCTAGCAGCGGTTCGATATCATGTTGTATTTTCTTAAACAGTTGGCTAGCCAAAATAATGTCTTGGTTTCCGTATAGGTCTTTTTTGCTGAACAGGAGTCGCTCCTTTCTCTTTCTAAAGAAATAATTCACACTGATGTTTAGTTTAGCAGAGGAGCAAGTTTGCGGGTCATATGTTTGTGTTTGTTTTGCGTCCCCGTTAGAATTTTCATGAAGCTCATGTTCGGCACTCCCCTTTGAATGAGGAGACCTCCCTTCGCGCGGTTCTTCACTCAGGGTTGCAGGAGGGTTATCCATTTGGGGAGTTTCGTTTGGGGTAGAGTCAACATCACAGTTCCTCCCCTCCATGTCGCTTAAACGGATGCCAAAGTGATGTTCCAAAAAAGGTTCATAATTTTCTAAATGGCTGTAGTGTTGTATCAATTCGTCCTGCGTTATGTCAGTTGGTGTGTTTGAAGACGATTGGTTAGTCTCGTCTCGGAAGGGGGTGTTGCCCGGTGGAAGAAGTAATTTAATTTTGGGTTTGTTCTGTTTATCACGGGCGTATCTCCCCATCACACATGCACATCTTCCTCTCTTTAGAGGTGTAAAGCGGTTCATAAATTTGCGGCAAATTGGCGGCAATTTATCTCCCCATTTGTTTTGCGTTGCAAACTGCACAGACTCCTCCTCTGTCTTGATGCGCAAATGCTGGTGATACGATTTGTACTTTCTCTTCACGTACGTATGTGCCGGCATGTTATACACGTAATGCAGCCACAGGGATGGAATGAACAAAATTTCCCCTTCGTATAGATCCGCTACAAGGGCAAACTTACAGAGTATTTTTTTTACAACCTTTTCCCTTTTAGTGAGTTTTTTTTTCCCCATTAAAATGTGGAACAGATTGTAAGGTGAAGAAGAATTCACGATTTGAAAATATTTTATAAACTTTGGCGGGATTAGTAAAATTTTTTTCCTACCTTTTACTTGAATTAGGAAATTGTCTGGGATGTCATAGTGCAGCCAAATGAAGATATTGGTTTGTCCTATTCTTAAAATTGAGGAGAAGAATTCAAATTCGTCATGTGGGGGGTAAATCTGTGCAGGTAAAAAAAAACTGTCTCTGATGAACTGGTTCATTTTTTTGATGTTCGAGACGTCCTTAAATTGGTTAGTGCCCAGTGATCTGTAATAATAATAAAGTTTTCCACCATCTCCTGTTTTCTTCCAATTATCATCAATGTGGTTGTCCCTTTCCTGGTTTGTAGTTTCCAAGGTGGGGTGGTGCGGATGTAAGTTGTGTTGGCCCTTCCCTGCCTTGCACAGCAATAGATATACATCGTTTCCACCTTCATCATACTGGAGGGAAAATCTGCTCTTCTTTTGATCTTCTTCCCCAATGAGTTGTATAAAATTCGCTAAAGATGATAACTTGTATCGGAAGTTTTTGTTTATGTTGTTGAGAAATTTGCAAGTACTTATGTGTATGCTTACTTTCGTGCTCCCTATATGTTCAATGACATTTTTGTTGCTGTACGTTTTTGTGCATGTCCCCATTTGATGTCCCAGGTTGGTTATGATGAGCGGTTTATTGGCTACATAATGATCATTAAAAAAAGAATCTGAAGATGGAGAATTAATATCTTCATCCCTAAGTGGAAGGCAAACTCTTTTCACTTTTTTTATATTATATTTGGTTATCAGTTTTTCAAAAAGGTTAGCTGTTTCTACCTCGTCTGGGCTGATACGTTTAATCTTCTTCTCGATGAGTTGGCAGTACTCATGGAAGTCCACCGGCATTTTCCCCGTCATATTGTTCGCAGCATTTATGCATTTTGCCACATGAATATTTGATTACATTTTATTCTAATCTGCTCGCGTTTGGACTGTCGTGCAAGGGTTTTTACACCATTTAGAGTACAACTTTGAGGTAGCCGTTTTTTTTTTTTTTGCAACTTTACATTTTTTTTT
>NW_012192792.1:0-2302 GCF_000956335.1 Plasmodium fragile | reverse complement strand
ACGCCTCTCCGTCAACGCCTTCTCCCGTCAACGCTTCTCCGTCAGCGCAGTCTGCGTCAACGCTTCTCCGTCAGCGCTGGTCCGTCAACACCTCTCCGTCAACGCCTCTCCGTCACCCCGTCTCCGTCACACCCCGTCTCCGTGAACGCCGTCTGCTGTCAACGCCGTCTCCGGGAACGCTGCCGGAAGGCGTGATAATTACACAAACGACTTCTGCCTTCCGCGGTCGTGCCGACCGTGTTAGTATGAGGCCGCTTTCGTATTGTGCGTGTCGTATTGGTGCTTTCTCCCATCGGGCCTTACCTGTCGGTTGCTGTGGTGATGGTGTTGCCGGTTTGGTGGCGGCTTGTCCGTGTTTGCCATCATTCTCTGCAATAAAGGAACAAATAGGAATTAGAAGTGGCAGTATGTACTGTTTGTATTCGTGGAAGGATACAGGAATGAACGTTGTTCACATAGCTGCATGTTGTTCCCCTTTGCACTTTCACTTTTACTTCGACACTGTCTGTAGTTGTGTTCTGTGTACTTATCCATCCGGCGTCGTTCTAATTTGTTTCCTTGTGCCCCAAGTGCTCTGCCTTACCGGACTTCCCCGTCGTGGCCTGGTGCCGTTTTTGTACGTCCTGGTCTACCTGTTTTCTGATTTCCGTAAGTAGTTCCTTCATTCGGTCCTTCAATCCTGCCACTATCGCAGTAATTTCTGAGTGCTCCTTATGCTGCATCTCCTCTTTATTCAAGAAATCCGCTATTTTCCATTCCGCCTTCCATGGTGTCTCACACGTGTTAGTTCCCTTCACTTCTTTAATCCGTTGTTGTAGTGTACTATTTTGCCCTAACCAGGTTTTGACTTGTTCATTTAACTTAAGTTCCCTTATTTTCAAATCCAAAGATATGTTTCTACCACATTTGCTCTGCTGTATTAAACCTTCCCCCCATCCGCCTTCCTCCCCTAAATTGTCCATTGTTTTCCATGCATAAAATGTACCCCACGTACTTTTGCACACGGATTCGTTTAATACTGCGCTAAACATATGTACTATTGCACATCGTAAATGCTCCGTGATGCTTGCACTGGTGTCATCCTCCTTTTCTCTAATTCGTGCTGCAGTAGTCCCCCAATTCATGAAAAATAAGGCCGCTACCA
The DNA here is from genome assembly GCF_000956335.1 of Plasmodium fragile. Lineage (NCBI taxonomy): Eukaryota > Apicomplexa > Aconoidasida > Haemosporida > Plasmodiidae > Plasmodium > Plasmodium fragile. The sequence continues at coordinate 1,158 of NW_012192792.1, read as the reverse complement.
TAAGTACGCATACAATTTTATCCCCCACCTTGGAGGGTACATACTTCGGACCGTGTGTAGGGTAACTGGGGTGGTCCCATCCTTTGTTATCACAGTTCGCTGCATACGATATTATGTCCGCAGTTTCCATGTATTGCACAAATTCCTGCATTACATCCTTCGTCTTGTTCCACACCATTTCCTACAATGTAAGAGAAACACAGGAAATATGTACATGCGCATGTGTACTTGAATGCTTTGTGCCCCGCTGAGCTGCATGCGCTCTTATACCAATAAAACCCTAGCACGGAACTGCCCGTGCGTCAGGTCTGTTACAGTACGTGCCTACCTCATACTTGTGCTGATCATAAGTGCCCGCTCGGACTAACCAATCCGCCAATGCGTGCGCCAAAGCTGCCTTGGCCATGTTACTACTATTCACTGAAATATACGGTACCCGTTATAAATATCTATACAGTACTATTATGCGTATTCTTGTTATAGTGCATTAATGCCCGCGTGCTTCCACTTTTAGTCTCTAATACTGCTCCTGTCGGTCTTCACTGCTGCGCAAGTAGCAATCAAATGCTGCATAAAAATAGAAAAAATTCAGCACATAAAGATAGAAGGAAGAATGTACAAAAACAGAAAATGTCCACCCGACTTTGTAGATATAGAATACAGGGAAGAAACGCAAAAGAAAAAGAAAGACAAGGGAAAAAGAAAGGAACAAATAGGAAAGGAACAAATAGGAAAGGAACAACACCGTCATGAATAACACGCTTCGCCCCTTTCTACACCGGTCTCCACTAAACGCCTGTCACACACTGTCTCTGTGCGCGTACACAAAAAAACCGAAGTATAACAAAAACATCAATTCGTTCTTCTTCCGTCAACGCCTCTCCCGTCAACGCGTCTCCGTCACCCCGTCTCCGTGAACGCCTCTCACGTCAACGTGTCTCGCGTCAAGGCTTGTGCGTGCGGCGGCCGCCGTGTTGGGGCTGTCAAAGAAAGGGGGGAAAAAAGTACACTACACTACCTACTCCCTCACAACGCCATAACAAAGAGCCGCCTGCCGAATTCATATGAATGCACATGTTCTATATATATGTAACCTCTAGAACCCTGTGGCTATAGACATATTAAAAGAAGTGGACTACACAGAAAAAGAACAAAACA
>NW_012192791.1:0-2329 GCF_000956335.1 Plasmodium fragile | reverse complement strand
TTTTTTTTTTATTCTTTTTTTTGTCTTTCTTTTCGCCCCACCATTTATGGGGTGTGATTAAATTCAGATAAGGGAGAGTTAGGCCATGTGCGATGTTTCTGCAGGGATTACATACTGGAAGACATGTTCCATTCCCTAAGTATCTGAATAATAACTAAGAGAACATTGTGCCCATATTATACTCAAGCCGTTACCTGAGAGATAATGCTTTCATCGTTTGCAATCTATTGATTCATGATAATGACAATATGACGTATGCGACGTTGGGACATTTATTAGCACAATATGTGCGGGAAAGGGCACTAGGGGGGGATGGACCAGCATATACGGTAATTCATTGTGAGGGACACATGGAGCAAGCAGGCGCCTGCACATATATATAGGTGGTCGATAGGCGGCGTACGCAGTTTGCATCATACATATGTTCACATTTCGTGAACGGGAAATCATATGCCCGATGTGAGCATACCATCCGTGGTGCACACTGTAGCATACGGGCGACTGGCCTGAGTATCCTCCGTGAAGACAAGAAAATGACATATATGTATTCGCCTTCGCATTACTCCAATTGCAGAAAAGCATATGGGAAGATGTAAAAGCGCTACTCGAAGAATTTGTGGAATATATGGAAGATGATAATCTAGAAAGCTATTCAACCAATTGTTTGAACGCGGGTTACAAGAGTCTGGGAAATAAAACCATATTTTTGGCAAAGACAGTCGCAGATAGACTTATGTGCACACTCATGACAGGAGCATTAAATTTCCTGAACAAGTGGCGTAAGCAGTCAGGCGGTTCGAACAAAAACGACCCTACTAATGAAGCGTTGAAGGAACATATAAGGTGCGCAATAGTAAATGTATTCATGTACATATTGCTGGCATCTCCATGCAAAAGTCAAATGGGAATAAATAATGCATGGTACACTGTGCAACAAATGGAAGGGGGCACGACGGGTGGTTTAATAACCGACGGTAAATGTGCACAGGGAGTGTTTCAAAACATACAAATAGGAGAATTTGACATGCAGACTAAGATTCAGGAATGGTTAAAGAAAAACAAGAGAGTGACTGACAAAATTGGAGGGGAAAACATACAAGGCATATGTAAGAAAAAACTAGACGAACTTGGCGTGGCCAGGCAGGACGAAAATGACATGGATGAGAGCATAGAACTGACGAAAACGGAGAAAGAAGCTATAAGTGAGTTAGGCCAAGCACTGAAGACCATAGTTGAGGAGGTGAAGACGGCGGTAATGCAATGCGCGCGGGAAAATGGAGCATGCATAGACCCAAGCGAACACGCCGCCAGTAGCCAACTCGAGGATAATGACAGTAAGGCCACAGTATCGAACTCTGTCGCCGGCGGCACAACAGCAACGGAACCGACAGGTAAGGACCGATGGGGAGAAAGCACCAATACGGCACGCACACCAACACGGCGCGACACGGCCGGCCCGCATGACCCGTACCCCTCGATACTGCCGAATATGGATGCCGCCGCCAACAACAACAACGCACGCACGCGCGGCGACGACGGCAGTGGTAGCGGCGCGGGATACACCGGAGTTGAGATGACGGCGCATAACGACAACATATGTGTAATGCTAACGTCTACCGCAAGTCCACCTCACCGTACGATTGCTGCCCCCCCACGTCGTTCTTTCTGTCTTTCGTCTGCTAAAGCTGTCCGCACTTCTAACACTTGTTGTTTGTGCCATTTTTTCATGTTTCTTCCTTCTACCCTACGATATCAGACAAGAGCAAACACACACAGAAGGACTCTTCTCCAAAGGCCCCAAAAGAACACAACGGAAGTAAAGACTCACAGGAGCCCAAGGTAACAGCGACACCACCACAACAAGGAAGAGCAGATACAACAGCAGGGGACGCCGTACCATCAGCATCCGTGTCACCCCAGGCAGAGCCATCATTACCACCAGAGAGTGGAGCATCCGGTACAGCAGGATCCGCAACACCCACAAACAAGTCAGGAGCGGAGGCACAGACGCCACAGGCCACTGTTACCACAAACCTGCCGGATACAGGTTCCGGTCAGGACCATGTCACCACCCAAAAGTCAACATGTGGTCGTAGCGCGCATACCAAGGTAACTCACGTGGGTGCAGCTACCGCAACAACCACGATTACCCCTGTAACCCCACTTTCTACTTCCGGATGCCCAGGTAACTGGGCCGTCATCTTCACACCGCCTCCAGTGCACCACGCGGTGCACTCCATGTACGCGTATACTGTATGGGTCATACGCACGACATATGGGGCAACAACAAGAACAAACAAGAAACAACAATTTCCGGAGAGAGAGAGAG
>NW_012192790.1:0-2445 GCF_000956335.1 Plasmodium fragile | reverse complement strand
CGTGAAATAGCAAAAAGGAGAAAGAACCAAAAAACAAAAAAAAAAAAAAAAAAAAAAAAAAAAAAAAAAAAAAAAAAAAAAAAAAAAAAAAAGAATAAACGAAATTTATCACAGCGTAACAGTCACTGTGTCCAACGGAAGTGTATAATAAACATAGGACAATAGATTACATTTTTTTTTTATCACCTTGCAGGAAGATGTACATAATTAGGGTTACCGCTTTGGCGGTACTCCTGGTATGCTGTAACACACATGGGAAAAGTATTTTGCGCAAAAGGAAAATTATGTATGGTTCTTCCCATTTGTTAAATACCCCCGATGATGAAACGAGCAAGTACCCGTCCCCGGACAATTTAAAAGTAAAGGAACCGCACAGCAGCAACGAACACGGTGTGTATATCAAGGGTAGCATGAATAATGTGAAGGACGTGAAAAATGGGTCGTTCATTCTTTTAAGTGAGAAGATGAAAGATAGCTCCTCTGACGAGGAGGATGAGGGGGACGATGGCCACGACAATGGTGACCATGGGAATAACAACGACAGTTCACATAACAATGGCGACGACAGCAGCGACAGCGATCACCACGATGAGGCAGACCACGACGAAGGTGAGCACGATCATTCGCACGACGATGACGGGTCCGACGAGAACGGGAACAACAACAATAACAACAACAACAACAATAACAACAACAACAACAATAACAATAATAATAACAATAATAATAACAACAACATGAACGGCAACGGTGCGTCCACGGCCCTTCCTCCTCCACCACCACCTGTGATGCATCACCCCCCACCTCCCCCCTCGACCCCGTCGGGCATCGTGGGGCACGTCGTGTCCAACGTCCTCACCGCTGGATTGAAGTTGTTTGGCGTGCCGTAAGCCCCCTGCATTTGTGACGAAGCGCGTGTGTTGCATGTGCTGTGCCGTGTGTACCTTGTCGCGTGCCTGCTTTAACCATACGACTTTTTTTAAGGTTTTTAATTTTTTTAACAAATCCCGTCGCATGAATATGGCCTTAAAATGACACACACATGAACATGTAAATTCATACGTAACAAAATTGTTGCGATCGTGCTTTCATTTTTGTGAACGCTTCCTCCCCCTTTTGGTGCAAAATTTTGTTCTGTTCGTTTTAAGCTTTATGAGGAGCGAATAGTTGTTTTTCCCTTTGTCACCAACTCGCTAAGTATATGTTGTTTACACGAAGGTGAACAGGGGTTCACATAAAGTGTGCACCCGGTTTAGTTCTGTTCTAAACTGGGGCTTTATATATTTGCGAATGTGTAACGTGCACCCGTGCCGAGCATAGACAGCTGAACAATTATCATTGTGAAACGACAAGGGTGCTTGTACAAATTTGAATTGGATGAAGGACTTGTATTCTAGCGACGGGATACACAACTGTGTGTGACACATGGTTGGAAGGCATTATTTATATGAGCGATTCGCGACAACGTGCTGCACACGGATGTTACCCCTTTCACCTGACGACACACAACTGTGGCCGTGATGTGCGCCTTTTTTTTTTTTTTTTTTTTTTTTGGAGAAAATGTATCTTTCTCTGTTACCCTTTTATTTACCTATTTGTTAACATGATTAGGGTTCAGATACAAATACGGTGCGCTTGCAGCGACGCGACAGCGGCACGTCGTTATTGTTTGTACCCCCAGCACGGTTTTATTTATTTCTTCCACGGCGCGGTGGCTACATGTTAGTGACTGGTCTACCATACCTGAACCTTGTAGCGACGCTTTAACGATGCTGTACAATTTGTGTGGGGGACAAGTGACTTTATAGTTCACTCTGCTGGAGTATACATAATTTGCAGGGGGTCAACGGAGCGACCTGTGAAGGCCCTTCTTTTGGGGACAGCCCAAATGGGATAATTGGCGTGTGCTACGTGGGATTTGGTTGGAACTGCGATACGGAGGTGCAAACGTGCGCAGGTGAGGAGGCACATGTAGGGACAGGCTTACAACACACGCGCACACACACACAGACACAGACGTATGCATAATTGCAGACGCGTCTGACTACACGGGTAGCCTCCCCTTGGAAATGCTTCACCAAAACAACCCAAAAAAAAAAAGGCAAAGGGAAACGAAAGGAACATCGCAAAAGGATATGTGTGAATGTAACGAGGGACATAAGACAATGCTACCAAGCGTCCTTCACATTTGGGCATGGAATTGTCCAATGCACCATGGAACATGCGTGGGCGGCAACAGGAAAAAAAAACAAGGAGTGAACAAGCGCAGAGAACCAGGAGCAATTCACAAGTGGACTATTACGTACACATATGCGGATATGTGTACATTCACAAAACATGTGTCATGTGCTGCAAAAAAAAAAAAAAAAATTCTGCCCTTGGGACAGCCAATATCCATAGCGTGTGTGGGCTGTCACTGTAGTTCGGCGGAAAAAAAAAAAAAAA
>NW_012192789.1:0-2462 GCF_000956335.1 Plasmodium fragile | reverse complement strand
CCCCATTTATTTGCACACACGGGAAGAAAGACGTCATGAAAAAAAGCTCTTCGTGTGGATATCCCCTCCAAAGAAGGAAAAAATTGACAAACTAATAAATTGTTCTCAAAAGGAGGAATCACTTATGGCACATTGAGAATGTCCCATTTGGGTGTGTAAGACAGTAAACGCTGGGAAAAAAAAAAAAAAAAAAAAAAAAAGCGAAAAGGGGTAGAGATGTAAAAAGGGCCACCTTTCGATAGACCCATAACAACATAACGCTATAATGTTATGGGGCAAGAAAATGGGCAGCGGATTATACTGTCCGAAAAAGGGGGGTGCTCCAGCGCGGTTCATCTGATGGACGGCGCACTGCCTAGACGAATTGAATCAAACATTCCTAATCGATGCGCGAACTTTAAAGTGCTCCCTAACGTTGCACATACACTTTGGACTTACCCCATAAGTGCAACTTATTAAGGACGCGGAATGCGGACACTAATCTGTTCTCATGCCGCTAACCCCATAATTGCCTCATTTCTGATTAAATATTTCTGTGATCAGGTAATAAATTATGTAATAAATGGATTGGGGGCAGTGGGACGAGCACGCCATGCTGTTGATTGCACTTGGTGAGTTGCAATAAAAATGGGTCAGGAAGGTTAAGTCGCTTGGGTGAACAACGTTGTGCTTCTCTACGGCCTCCCCCCTTTCTACGCAAGCCCGCTTGATCGTCTGCAAATCCGAGGAGACGCTCGAGTCCAGGGCCTGCAGAGAGTCCAACAGAATGAGTAAATAAATAATCCAGACGTACAGCATCCAAGACTGCCCTTCCTTCCGATCAACCAAATGGCTAGCTATGACATGGAGGTAGTAAACCACCTGTTTGTAATTAATGCCATACATATACAAATGAATACACAATGGCGATGAAGAAAAAACAGAAATCAAATTTTCCTTTTTTTTCAGTTTCGAGAGTACATCACATTTTGCACTATGGTACTTCGACCCATCGATCATTTTCTTGTTGTATTTTCTGTGCATATATTTCCTCACACTTTTCACATAATGTATAACATTCTCCCTCCATGTGGAACAATTGTACTTGGTCAAATTAGTCTCCTTGTACTTGTCCAGTACTACAAATATTTGATGCGTGGAATTGGATTTCCCTTCACTGTTTTCACTTTGTTGTTCTGCCCCTTTTATGCTCCTTACGCTCACTGTACTTGGAAGTTGGTCCCTCTCATTTTGTACTTGTCTCAAATAATCCACGATGGATTTATTTTCCTCGTTCGTTATGTCGCTCTCGAATATTTCCTCCAGGGAAAACGCCTCTCTCTGTAGCAGTGCGTCGTCTCTGCTGTCCATTTGGGAAGCGACACTGAGGAAGATAGCTCGGAATGGTTTCCTTTTTTTTTTCCGTTTTTTCCCCCTTCAGTTTCCCCTACCTATTGTACTACGCTCATAAATCACATGTTGCAAAAAATAACGACACGCAGGCGTTAAAAAAATGATGAGGTGCTCTCCACAAAAGAGGCAACGCTTTTTTTGTTGCAACTGTCCCTTTCATTTGTCCCTAAAGGGGGAAATTTAAAATGTAGGGCCGCCAAATATAAGAAAAGCGAACATAAAGAATGCTGACGTTTCAGAAACGAGCTTTTTATGCAGTCCCGTTTTTCGCCTTTAAAAAAGTGCAAATGGGTCCCTCACATGTTGCACTTGTATACATAATGTTTTTTTTTTTTTTTTTTTTTTTTTTTTCCGTGCCGCTGCCCAAAATTCACCTGACCCGTTCAGGCGAAAAGTGCTTTCTGAAAAATTTAACAACGGGAGCATCGAACTTGCTAGCCGCTGTTTTTCTCCCTTATTCATGCGTCTCCTTTGGTGTAAATTCCTATTCATAGATGGACGCTGGTCGCAACGCATAGTTTTGTGGGTGCTCTCTCCGATATGCCAGGTTGTATCACAATTCGTACGTCGCACATCGCACATCGCACATCACAGCACGTTACTCCTGCTGGGCCCCTCTGCAGCCCGATCAAAATGCGGTGCACGTTCATTATTGGCGCAGTGAATTTTGCACATGCGCTACTCCGTTGTTATGCCTTCCGCTTAATGATGTTTTGTTTTTTTAGTCCCTCTGAATGAACAACGTTTTGATTAAAAGGGACACGTCATATGCACACTGCCCAAGTGGACAGCGGAGGTACCCTAAATCAAATGGTCGAAGAAGCTAATCACTTTGTTTTTTTTTTCCCCTTATAACCTTTCCCACGTTGCAACATTTAAATTGAAAAGAGACACTTCCACCTTTTCTCCTAACAGGGGAATGGTGTTAAATGGGAAAATTCACAAAGGGAAGCCATCTTTCCACTGCGCATTGAGAAAAAAAAAAAAAAAAAAAAAAAAAAACGCAGTTTTGTCTCTACACAAAGCGCAGAAACGATGAGATCAAATTGGACAAAGGGACCTCTTTCTTC
>NW_012192788.1:0-2588 GCF_000956335.1 Plasmodium fragile | reverse complement strand
GCAATAAAGCCGTAAATTACATATACTCCTGTATATATGTAACGGTTCAGTTACAAAAGAAACATTTTCCATCTAAAACCTTACAACTGAACCCCCACACATTATTCTAATTTTAAAACGATGTTTCCTCTTCTAAAGCTCAAAAAAATGTATCTTCTGTGTATTGTGCTTTTTTTTTTTTTTTTTTTTTTTTCGGCATAATTTCTTTTTAGTTGTATCATAATTTATTTTGACTTAATTCCCATTTTTCGTTTTATTTTTTTTTTGTGCATTTTGCACAATAATAGAAATAATTATGTATATGCAGATTGATGGAAAAGTAAATTACAACAGGTTCCTATATGGCTCAATCCAGAAAAAACAAAAAAAAAAAAAAAAAAGAAGCACAACACTTCTCACACTGCTATATGCTGACGTGAAAGCAAAAAATTTTGTGTTCATTCATTTCTCTAATTTCTTTTCTTTTCTTTCTCTTTGCATAATTTGCTTCTAGCCGTAGCGTAAATAAAAAAAGAAAAGCGAAAAGCACAACCCCGTGTACATTTCCGTTTTATATAAGTATTCGCAACATGGCACACTTGAACACAATATCGACAAGCAACGTTTCACAAGGAACGTGGCAATGCCGAAATGGCAAAACCGTTGACACATCCAGGAAAGGAAATGAAACACATGGCACAAGGGCGCATGTATCCCTCTTCTTCAAAAAATGTGCTATCCTTTTTGCTGTTGCTTGCATCTTCTTAAGGGTAAGTCGAGTATGAAATATTACATAATCACATATAGATGTGGAGAATGGGACGTTTTATGACTGCTTACATATATGCCGTACGCAATATGCCCGAATATTTATATGTATATTTTTGTCCTTCCGGTTCTTACTTCCCCTTTGTTCCTGTGTCGTATTACCATTCCTTTATTAATACAACGCATCACCACTTCCACCTTCGCTTCCCCTTTCTACAGCATACGGATGACGTCGAAACACAAGAAGAACATGTCGCCAAAGTACAGGTATATAACAGAGGTGCTCGCAGGTTAGCAAAAGGAAGCGCAGCTCCATCAGAAGATGAGCTTGAATTAGATCCGATGGTATTCGAACACTATGACGGTGCCTACGACGATGTGGAACAACCTTATGAAGAAGACTATGCATGTTCCCCGAAACGAATATATTCGGACGGACAATGGGAGGATGAGGAAGATGGAACTATTCTAAAAGAACGGAAAGTGGTGGAGTACGAGATACCACAACAAGTGCATTATTATGGAAAGTGGAAAATAGAACATGATGCAAGGGAAGAAGAAGTCGATAACGGCGACACATTATCTGCCGATGTAGCAGTCGCTGCATCAGTTAACAAGTCCCGAACATCCGTTTCGAAGGTTGGTGAAGACGGCTCGTTGCCACCATCCAAACAAAATGACAAAAACAGTGGAAAAACGAAACAGGAGCCGAAAGGATCGTCGGATACAGGTAAAACGGATATATGCGCACACACGAGGAGAAAATAAAAATTTCACGGAGGTTGTAATGAAAGTGGCCTTAAAAACACCTCGTTGGGGAGATAGAATGTTCATCGAATCCTATTCCACACGCCTAATTTACAGGAACGAGCGCAAGCACCGGAAGCATCGGAAGCACAAAGAATGGGAAGCAGAACGATGCCGTTAAAATGAAACCCGGAAGAGACTTTAGTAGACGCAAATTGGCTACATATATTATATATAGGTACAGCAAGTTCTTCGTTGCGGCTATTGTCATTTATTCTATAATAATGCTTGCTATTGGCTGTATGCTGGCGCTTGCATCTGCGGGTATAATTCAGATTGTCTCTGCTGCTACATTTAATACTCTAGCTACTAGCTGTGGACTTAGTGCTAGCATTTGGTGTGCAGCTGGGATTGCCTTGGCCGCCGCTGCAGGTGGAATGGGTATAGGTAGTATGTGCTCACTTGGGCTATTCCGGTGCAAATACCGACAGCAAAGGAAAAAGTGCCGAAGAAAGTTTTGAAGCACAAAATATCATCAGAAGTACCCCAGAACCCAGAGGTACTCCACAAAAATCAGAGGTACCGAAGCAACCGGAGGCACCTAACAAACCATAAGTAAGTTCCTGTATTGTATTTCCGGCAGGCAACTTCAATGTTACTGTATGCTTGTACATATTGTCTTAGATGGACCCTCATAATGATATTGTATGCATTTTGTATGATATGGCTTATGATTTTTTGTGGTATTTACCGTATATTTCCGCTTTCTACATTATAATATGGTTTACATTGTTCCAAATAGAAATGCTCCGTGGATATATAATTCTGTTTTGTTTCTGTAATCATTTGGTCCATAGACATGATGAAAGGACAAAGCATTTGAAAAAAAAAAAAAAAGGATGCGTCCTTCTCTTACTCTATATGTATATATAGCGAATAATTAATTTTGTTACATCCTATATGTGTAACATATATATTACATAATGTTCCTCTTAGTTAATTCATGGAGCTCGTATGCTCTTCTATAAAATATAACACATTTCCCTTTCTTGTTTCCTTCCGTATTGTTGCTTCCTTTCTGCTTCGTATAAACT
>NW_012192787.1:0-2716 GCF_000956335.1 Plasmodium fragile | reverse complement strand
GTTGCTATTTTTTTTTTTTTTTTTTTTTTTTTTTAAAAAGTAGAGGGGAATTTTCTCTTCCTCTCAAAGCCTTGCGTGCTAACCACTTTCATTTAAATTTATACGCTCAAGCATGAATACATTTTAACAGGGTACCCCCTTGAGTGCACCTCGAGAGAGGAAAATAAATCAATCTTCTCACTGGTACCGCATACCACCTCGTATGTGAATGTTGGATTGGGACGAGGCCGGTCAGCTGGTACACCGCTACGCTTATACACCGATACGATATGCGTGGCAAATTTCCCCTGAGCGCAAACCCGTACCCCATAGTGACTTTTTCCATTTTATCCACCCCTCCGCTTTATTTTTTGCGTTCCCCCTGAAGGCACCCCAATGAAAGTAGAGTGCAGTTGCGATGTGGCTAAGCCCACATGTAGAAGTGTACTTCATTGAGCCGGTACATTCCCCCATAAGCTATATTATTCCCCTAATTTCAATTTAGTAGCGAAAAAAAAAAAAAAAAATAGCTGTATTTGCTGCAAAACAGTCATGTGAAAAAAGTTGTCCAAACACATCACCTTAAGGGAAGGCTTTTCAGGGGAGGACAAAAAAATTGTATTTTTTTAAAACTTCATTGTTCCTATTTCCTAAATATACAAAAAGGCTGTTTTAAGAATGTTTCCTCAGAAGAGACAAACAAATGGGCGTACACACATAGAGGAAATCACACAAGTGTCCCGCAAAACACAGCAACAAAAAAAAAAAAAAAAAAAAAAAAAAAAAAAAAAAAAAAAAAAAAGTCAACGTAAAGGCAAAAAAACTGGGCCAAAAAATCAAGGGTCCAAATGGGGGGAAGGTAAACGCACCTGGATGACAATTCTGCGCGCGATTCGAACAATTTTCAAAATGAACAAAACAAATGGGGAAAAAAATAAAACAAAATGGAACAAAACGAATTAGCTGTGTGCATAACAGGGACGCATACATATCACTAAATAATTCCAATAAGAAGTGAGACTTGTCATAGGTGAATGTGGAGATGGATGTGCACACCATGTGGCCGCCTTGAGGAAGTCACGTCCAGGGTTGATCTGTGCCATTATAACTTTGGTTCGACTGTTTTATGTACTACGCGGGCAACTTTCCCCGTCCCTCCCCCGTTCTTGTGTATACCCCAGAAATTGTCTAACTCGTGCACACTACTTCGCCCCTTTTTTACTGGCTCGCTTCATCCCCCGCTACTTGTTCCACTTCTTCAATCATTTCTTCAATCATGTCTTGAATCACTTCCTCTTTTTGGACTCACGCTGTGCCTTGGCGGCCTGGGGCATGGCGGTTACCTCACTGGCACCCACCCGGGAGCTCCCCTTCTTATATAGGCAATATTGCACCAAAAAAATAAAAAACACAATGTCGTCGCCCAGAGCGTTCCACTTGTGCACAAGGGGTATGCGGAGCACGAGCGCAAACAGGTCGTCCATGAGCACATATAAAAAAAGGAAGAAGAAAAAAAACAGGGGCACGCGTTCCACCGTTTTAGTGGAGTAATTTCGCACTATCTGGGGACACATAAAGAGGAAGTTAAACAAGTAGCAACAAACGGCAGACGTGTGAATGATGAAGGAGAAGACTGAGTCGTACGGAGTGTATATAAAATTGTATGCACACGTAAATAGTATTGCGCACATCATCACATAGGGCATTTTTATTTTTATATATTTTTCCATTCCCTCCACTTCGTTCTGCGCCTGATTCTTGTGCATGCCCGCACCGCTGTCAATGCTTGCTTTGTCAATGCTTGGTTTATCGTTGCCTGGGATGCCACTGCCGCTGTCCGCGCCCCCCTCACGTCCGCCGGTCTCCCCGGTGCTGCGCGTAATGCGCACGTACGGATAGACCTCCACAAGTTCAATGTCGTAACGGTCTAGCAGCTTCCAAAGGCAGACGGCCATCTTGGCCGCACAAAAGGCCATCAATATTGTGCAGCTATTTTTATTTTTCAAATAAAGAAATATGAACAAGGTGAAAAGTAACTTAAAATGAACCGCATCCGATGAGAAGGAATATAAGTCATACAGCCTGTTCCAGCTACTCCAATCAAATGCTAGAGCCACCAGATCCATCATCAGAAGGATGAAACAAAGAATACATATGATGAGGCACAAATTGATATTCCCACAAAAGTGTATGACCAAGTCATCTAAATCGTGCGTGACAAATTTATATTTTTCCTTTGCGTAATTTACATTAAAGATGAGAATATTGTACAGATTGAAGTGGGGCAGCGAGATTGGAGAGCACTCAATTTCGATGGTATTTCCACGCTGTGTAGGGTTGACAATGGATTGCTTTACATCATCTTCTTGTGTGCGTTTTTTTTTTTTTTTTTTTTTCCTCCTCTTCCTCCTCCTGCCGCTGCCGCCGCTTTTGCTGCTGCGTCTTCATTGTCTGTCTCGCTTCCGATTTGAAGTAGCTCATATTCATCTTCTGGCGTCATGTGATCATTGTAGTAGGTTGGCAGGAGGTACACACTATTTTCCTCGTCCAGAAAAATGTTGGAGAAGAAGCCGATTTTATTTACGTTGATATCATTATGCTCGATGATGGGCCCAAATTTTACCTTGCTGGGAATGTAAAATTTTTTTTTTTTTTTTCGCGTTTTTCATCCCCCATTTTTAATTCTCTTTTTTTCTTATTTTTTTTTTTTTTTTTTTTTTTTTTTTTTTTTCTCATT
>NW_012192786.1:0-2802 GCF_000956335.1 Plasmodium fragile | reverse complement strand
TAAGCTAACCACAACGCGACAACAAATTTTACAATATTGTGTACAAAAAGAAAATTATTCACAAGTTTTTTTTATCATTTGCCTCTACAGATTATCTTATAAGGTTAATTTTTTTTCTTCTTCTTCTGCCTTGCTGCTATTCTTGCTTGCTTTTTTTTTTTTTTTTTTCCCCTTTCTCTAGCCCAACATGGAGGACAAATTTCGCGAAGCCTTCATCTTGTTCAGCTCGTGTAAGGACAAGATGGAGTTGCACCAGTTTTACGAACTTATGCATTCCTTTGGTATTATCCTCTCGGCTGAGGAGAAGGCTGATTTACCCGTGGTAAGCAATGCCGCACAGAAGTATACATTAACCGCGGCCCTGTACACACACAAACACACGCACACACAAATACACACTGCCGCCGCTACTCTACCCCCACAGATGGTCGACATGGAATTCTGGCTGAACGTGGCGAACAAGCACTACAACCACGAGGACCCCTTCAAGCATGTCCGCGGGTTGAGCGACAAAAGCTCCAGTGTTCAAATCAAAATTCAAAACTTCATAGGGGTGAGTTGGTCAACATACGCCGCACGGATGATCGTGCATCTGTGTGAATTATAACGTCCTTTGTGTATTTGCCGCTGTACAACACACACATGACTTCACTCCCCCCCCCCTCTCAGGTAATGAAAGCGCTGGATACGAGACTCACAGATAAAGACCTGGAACTCCTCCTCAAAATAGCAAACCCAGAAAACCACGACACGATTGACTTGAACACTGTCTCGCAGAGACTAGCCCAGGTTATCTAGGTGCTCCCACTATAAGGACTGTGTGTGTGTGTGTGTTCCTTTTTTTTTTTTTTTTTTTTGGTTTTTTTGTCCCCACCCGGACAAAAATATCGCCAGTACAAAACTGTTCTATCGTTCGCCGCGTGCGTTTGTTCCTTACCGTTCGTCTGCATATAAAAACCACCAACGTGGAACAACAAAAAAAAAATATATATGTATATATATATATATATATATATATATATATATATATATATATATATATATATATATAATAAAAATTAAATGAAAGTAATTTCCCCCTTTTTTGTTCTTCCTGTTCCGTTTTGTCTCCTCACATTCGTTACATCGTTGTATTTATATGTACACACAGTCGTGTGCGCACACATCAGGATGGGTGTTTTTTTTTATCTGTTGTATTTTCTCCTTATTTGTGATTAATGTAAAAACGATACTGAACCATGACAAAGGCAATGCTCACGAAACTACATGCGACTGTGTTGATGATGCGACAAACGGTTTGCTGCTCCCTTCTGCGTGTGCCCACGTGGAGGCGACTCCACATTTGCTGCCCACAAAATACTAGGCCTATGTGCATGTATCAGGACTGTTACCCCAAACAATTGCCACACAAACGAGGGAGAGAAGGTGGCCCCATTCAATGCTAACCAAATCGACACAGACGTAAAAAAAAAGAAAGCAGGAAGAAAATGTTGGTGAGGGTAAGAGACCCCCTTCTTGGTCTGTTGTCTCCTCATGTATCTCTGCAACGCAAGGAATGTTCAATGGAGCTGAAATTAGCTGCCTTCTGGCTTTCCCCTCTTTTTAAAGGCGTCCCCTTTGTGGGTGGAGGTGGGTCCCAAAAGGCAAGGGCACAATTTCTGACTTGGTCATATTATTTTAAGGATGACTCATGGAATGGAAATTAGGAAAGTAATACAGAAGGAGGTTGGTTCGTCTTTGCCTCCGCTTAGTGCTATTCTTCTTCCACCTTATCCCTTTGCCTTTTTGTGTTTTTTTTTTTTTTTTTTTTTTTTTTTTTTTTTTCCATCTCCATACATTTTATTTGCTCGATGATCTTCCGGTAGTCTGACCCTCCTACCACCCCCAGGGCAACGTCCCCCTTGGAGTGGAGCTTGCGTAGAACGTGCACCAAGCGCTCTTCAATCGGCTGCACGGGGGAGGGAAGTCATGTGTTCGGCATGTGCACGCCATGTAAACGGTGAGCGGGCGGCTGACCCGTGTGGATTGCTCCCATGCGAACCACTTCAAATCGAAGCAAGGCACATGTACCTCCCCCCCCATTTCTCACCGCCCTTGCGTGGGTCAGGGTCCCATCCACGTCAAACAAAAAAAAACGCTTCTTATGGAAAGTCATGTTTGCTTCTACACTCCACTTGGGTGGGTCACCGGGCAAAAGTCCAGCAGCAAATGTTTTTTGCGCACGTTGGGTTGTAGCAGGTGAGGACGGCGCGAAATGGACGAGTGAACAGATTTACGCGGACACGTGACGGAACCATGTAACGGGCATGGCGAACATAATTGAATAATCATGTCACTGTCCTGACGTGGCTACATGCTGTGCCACAAATAAAACTGTTCACACGATGTTACACCACCTCAGCGTTTTTCAACATTTGCGCAGACGAGAAAAGTGTCCTCTCCAAGGAACGCTTCTTAACTGCGCACAGATTTCTGAACCCCGTGACTGACGGGACGCGTGTTTGCGATGCAGGCAGTTGAGTGGAAAAAAGTTTACGTAACACCCTACACATGTGCACACACACATATATGTACACCTAGCGGGGTGTCGCGCTTTTAATAAGCACACAGAGATGGGGGTGTAGAGTCCGTCCATATCACCTATCAGTTTAGTCCCCCTTAGCAAACGATGCATGGAACTGTAGCGTCGCGTAGCCCCCTTTCCCAACGTGTTGTCACGCGATACGGTGTGCCCCTACACCAGCCGAGGTTCCTTTAAGCCGCCACGCATAAACACACATCGCGGAAATTGGCGGAAAAAAA
>NW_012192785.1:0-2845 GCF_000956335.1 Plasmodium fragile | reverse complement strand
GCTACTTCGTCGAATCGTTTACTCGAACGCCGTAATCGAACCGCTTCGCTCGGCTACTTCGTCGAATCCGTTGCTCGGCTACGTCGTCGACAATCCCCTATATGCGGCCGCGTTTGCTCGGAGAGACAATGTCTGCTCCGTCTTACACTCGGCTACGTCGTCCAATCGTTGTTACACGCGGCTACGTCGTCGAAGCGCTTCACTCGAATCCTTCTTACACGCGGCTGCGTGTGCTCGGACAGACAATCTCTGCGCATTCGTGCACGCGGCTACTTCGTCGACTCGTGCGTACACGCGGCCGCTTTGGTCGACGCGTTTGCTCGGGGACACAATCTCTCGTCCTTCGTACGCTCGGACAATCCGTCCCGCGCACCGCGTCACTCGGATAAGGGCGAGTACCCGGCCGCGTTGCTCGACGCGTGTGCTCGGAGAGACAATCTCTCCTCCTTGTTGCACTCGACTACTTCGTTGAATCGTGCTTACACTCGGCTACTGCTTCGAATATTTGTTACACGCGGCTACATCGTCGAATCCTTCTTACACTCGGTCGCGTTTGATCGGAGACAATTCGGTTTACGCGGCCGCGCTTGCTCAGAGAGACAATCTCTCCTCCTTTCTTACACTCGAACAATCCTTCGTCGAATCGGTCTTACACTCGGCTACTGCTTCGAATATTTCTTACACTCGGCTACTTCGTCGAATCGTGGTTACACGCGGCTACGGCGGTCGACGCGTTTGCTCGGAGAGACAATCTCTCCTCGTTTCTTACACGCGGCTACTTCGTCGAATCGTGGTTACACTCGGCTACTTCGTCGAATCCTTCTTACACTTGGCCGCTTTGGTCGACGCGTTTGCTCGGAGAGACAATCGCTCCTCCGTGTTACAATCGGACAATCCTTGGTCGAATCGGTCTTACACGCGGCCGTTTCAATCGGAGACAATGCCCTGCTTCTGACACTCGACGACAATCTCGTTTTACCCGACCGCGTTTGCTCGGAGAGACAATGTCTCCCTCCTTTCTTACACTCGGCTACTTCGTCGAATACTTGTTCCGCTCGGACCAACCCTTTGCTCGTAGAGACAATCTCTCCTCCTTATTACACTCGGACAATCCTTCTTCGAATCCGTCTTACACTCGTCGACAATGCGCTTTACACTCGGACCGCCCCGTTGCTCGGAGAGACAATCTCTCCTTATACTCGAAGGCTTATTCGCATGCTGTATGTGTTGTGCACTATACCCTTAGAATGCACTTGCTCATGTGTTAATAATTAACTTCACATAAAGGACAATACTGCGCCTTCATATTATTCATTTAAATCTACATTTTATATGCATGTAACCGCTACAACCGGAAGCGTATAGTCATAATAAAAGAAGTTGACTACACACAAAAAGAACAAAACAAGGCAAAAGGCAGCACACGTACGCAGAACAGAGCAGAAAAAAAAGAACGTATGGAATAGTGCAAACAAGAAATATATTATGTATATCACATAATGAAGTCAACGTGGTGTACGGATAGCATGCGTTATTGGCCATGCATGAGGGCCGTCATACTAATGTGAAAACTGTTGCAATAGATCATCCACATATAAGTCCTTGTGTTGCATACTACTCTCGAGCTCGCACTCCTCAATGATTAATGCCAAGATCAGTATCCATGTTTGAGCGGTTAACCGTTTTTTCATGTAAGTTTGCCGATGCAGCGGTTGCGTGCCTGGCGAAGTTCTCACTCTTAGCATATGTTCTGCGGCCATTACTTTTTCCACTTCTAAGTCTTTTTCGACTACTGATACTTCGCCTTTGTGCGTTGCTGTCGCCTCCTGTACATTATTCAACAAATGTTGAAACCACTCCTCCTCACCATATATATGCATAAGCGCATGTTGTTTTGCAACCCATTGTTTCCACAACCGCACTTTCTTCATCGGCAGGATTGCAGCTTCACCGAGTTCACTATTGCCGGATACTCCGTTGTCTTCGTGTTCCGCCATGTGCTCGCGCAGGTATTGTTTCCAATCCGCTTTTAATTGCAGAAACCACGGCTGCGTCGTGCACGCCCGCACAATATCTTTGTTGCGGTCAATCCAGTTAATCCATTGGGTGCAGTACGTCGTCACGTGGTCGCGGTTGGAATGAGCACGACTCTGTTGTGCATCTAACTGCATGGTTTCCATACAATTCCATCGGTCCTCTGCGTTAGGTGCACAAGGGTCCGTGTCTAACGGTATGGTTTCCATACAACTCCATTGATCGGGGTCGTGTTCATTCGCTGGACAAGGGTCCGTTCGTGCGATGTCAGTGGGTGGATCGAGCATGGAGGATGCATTGATCCCTGATAAATCCTGGTTTGTGATAGGAGCATCCAAGGAACTACTATAGCCCTGGCCGCACCGCATCAAATCCTGCGCAAACTGCTCCACGACAATCTGCAAATAGTCGTCTTTGACGTTTTCCCATTCGGCCGCTTCACATTCGTGTAGCACTTCTAAGTGTAGCTCGATGATCGTGCGCTTATGCACGCGTGGGGGGCGTTGTCCGCGGCGGTCGGCAAATTTATCGCGACCTCGTTCCCTAATTATCGTGTACCCGTAATCGGGTGGCGGTAGTTCGCCGCGTTGTAAATGCTCCAATATTTCGTCGTCGAGTGGCGGTGACGGCACGTCACGAACGGTTCGATATGTGCGTCGTCGTTTTTTTCCGAGGTGCGCAAAGTACTAAGGAGAAAAAGGGGAGTAAAGAGCAGGGTGGGCACGGTAGGATAAAAGGAATGAACGAGGGTGTAGGAGTACATTTGTGTTCGAACGATCATATATGGGAGCCGGTTGGGACGTTCTAAGGT
>NW_012192784.1:0-3088 GCF_000956335.1 Plasmodium fragile | reverse complement strand
CTATGACGGGGTAGTATTCTCCTTTATGTGAAGTTAATTATTACAAGCTGAGAACGTGCATGCTACGGGTATAGTGCAGAACACACATAGCATGCGACTACGCCTTCGCGTATAAGGAGAGATTGTCTCTCCGAGCAAACGCGTCGACCAAAGCGGCCACGTGCAACACCGATTCGACCAAGTAGCCGAGTGTAAGAAGGAGCAGCATTGTGTCTCCGAGCACACGCGTCGACCAACGCGGCTCGAGTGTAACCACGATTCGACGAAGTGGCCGAGTGTAAGACAGGAGGAGGATTGTCTCTCCGAGCAAACGTGGCCGGGTACAGCATTGTCGTGGAGTGTAAGAAAGGAGGAGAGATTGTCTCTCCGAGCACACGTGGCCGCGTAAACACGACTGTCCGAGTGACGCAGTTCGACGAAGTAGCCGAGTGTAAGAACGGAGGGAGAGATTGTCTCTCCGAGCACACGCGGCCGCGTAAACACGACTGTCCGAGTGAAGCAGTTCGACGACGTAGCCGAGTGTAAGCACGATTCGACGAAGTAGCCGAGTGTACGAAGGAGGAGAGATTGTCTCTCCGAGCAAACGCGACCGAGTAAGACGGCTTCGACGACGTGGCCGCGTGTAAGAAAGGAGGACAGATTGTCTATCCGAGCAAACGCGGCCGATTGTAACAACGATTCGACGAAGCAACCGAGTGTAAGACCGATTCGACGACGGATTGTCCGAATGTAAGAAAGGACGGAGAGATTGTCTGTCCGAGCACACTGGCCGCGTAAACCGCATTGTAGCCGCGTGCAAGAAGGAGCAGAGATTGTCTCTCCGAGCATACGCGTCGACCAACGCGGCCGAGTGCAAGACAGATTCGACGAAGTAGCCGAGTAAGCATTGTGCCGAGGGTAAGAAGGAGAAGAATTGTCTCTCCGAGCAAACGTGGCCCATTGTAAAAGCGATTCGACGAAGTAGCTGAGTGTACGACGGCAGAAGAATTTGATGTTGTGACTATGTTGTTGTTCGTTTTAGGTGTACGCACACAGAGACACAGTGTGTGTGACAGGCGTTTAGTGGACCCAGGGCGGCAGCCGGGTGCTATTCGTGCCGCGTTGTGTGTGTAAGGTAGTGTAGTGTACCTTTTTTCTATTTTTGTCTGTCTTTTTCTTTTTTGTTTTTTGTTGTTTTCTTTTTTTCCTACTTCCACACCCCACGATTTATGGGGTGTGTGATTACATTCAGATAGAGGAGAGTTTGTTCATGTGAGATGTTGCTGCAGGCACCCTATACTGCAAGACATGTTCCATTCTCGAAGAATCTGAATAATACATAAGAGAATATTGTGCCGATATTATACTCAAGCCGTTATCTGAGAGATCATGCTTGCATCCGTTGCAAACTATTAATTCATGATAAGGACAACATGTCGTATGCGCCGTTGGGACATTTATTAGCACATTATGTGCTGACAAGGGGTCTAGTTGATAACAAGGAGAAGTATAAGGTAATTTACTCACAATCACACGGGCGGCGTCGTGTACTTATAACAGCCTCTATATATGATAGTATGTATCCATGCCGCTATATATCATTGTACGCATGCGACCGTGCACTAATTCTATATTAATACTACAATTGGAAGATACATTACGTGCAGCACGTGCCACAGTATGGGCACATATTATTGCACATGGACGTGAGGGGTGCAGTGGCCAATTATGCACACACATATATGTTCCTTGTGCACAATGCAGAGTACCCTATGGAAAGATATAACAGTGCTACTAGACGAATTTGTGGAACATTTGGACGACGAGAACCTAGACCAGTATGCAGCTAATTGTTTGAACGCGGGTTATTGGAGTGAGAGCAAACAAGGCATACTTATGGCAAAGAAAGTCGCGGATAGACTAATGTGCACACTCATGACAGGAGCATTATATTTCATGAATGGGTGGGGTACGCAGTCCGGCGGTTCGCACACTACCGACCCTAATAATGCAGCGTTGAAGGAACATATAAGATGCGCAATAGTAAATGTATTTATGTACATATTGCTGGCATCTAAATGCAGAAGTCAAATGGGAATAGATTATGCATGGCACATTGTGAAAGACATGGAGCCAGGGCTAGGGAGTGGTTTAATAAACAAAAATAAATGTGGGCAGGGAGTGTTTGAAGACATAAAAATCGGGGAATTACAAATGGAGAAAATGATTAAGAAATGGTTAGAGAGCAAGGAGAGCTTGACTGACAGATTTGCAAGTCCCGCAATACAAAGCACATGTAGCAAAAAACCAGAAGAACTTGACGGGGCCACGCCGCATGCAAATGCCACGGATGACAACACAGAACTGACGCAACACGAGAAAGACGCTATACGTGAGTTAGGCCGAGGAATGAAGACCATAGTTGAGGAGGTAAAGACGGGGGTAATGCAATGCGCGGAGGACAATGGCGCATGCATGACGTCTATCGAGGCTGTCACAGGTAGAAATCGAGAGGGTGATGACAGTGAGGGAAAGGCAACCAAATCTGTAGCGAGCGATAAACCAGCACCAAACGTAGCGGCAGGTACTGACCGATGAGCCCAAGCACCCATACACCCCGCACACGAACAGGGCTCGATACTGCCGAATGTGGATGCCGCCACAACAACATGCACGCGGTGACAGCACTGCACACGGCTTCGTTCACGTTGGGCGGCGCGGGCACGACGGCACCAATAGCGGAGAGGAGATGACGACGACAAATAAAAGTTGTATTGCTACCATCTAGCCCAAGTTCACCGAATTCACCTCGATCCATGGATCGACCCATGCATCGACACACTGCATCCAGCCGGACCCTACCCTGCCGCTACATGACCGCACCGTCCCGGCCCCTTCTTTCTGTACCACTTGTGTCCCTTTTTTATCGTTTGTTCATCCATCATTCTTCCGTCCTCGTTTTTGTAGGTGCCGCGGCAAAGCCGGCGGCAACGAAACCACAAGCACCGGCATCTCCAGTATTACCACAGGCACCATCAGCGGCACCGGCCGGAGGCACAGACGGAGGGCAAGGACCGGGTCAAGGACCAGGACCTGGACAACAACCCCC
>NW_012192783.1:0-3171 GCF_000956335.1 Plasmodium fragile | reverse complement strand
CTGGGCTAGATGCACCTGTTTCACCTGGTGGACCAACTGGACCATTTTCACCTGTCTTGTCAACTGAAGGATTATGCGTCTGAGTGGTCTGAACCGCATTCCCCCTAGCCCCGACACCAGGTGCCGCAGCAGCAGGTGGTCCCCCTCCGGATGCACTCGGCGTGGATGTTGTTGGTGGTGCTGCTGGGGGGCCTGCTGGTGGTACTGGTGCCGGTGCGGGTGCTGGTTCCTGCGCTGATTTTACGTCTTGTGCGCGCGTACTGGAATTATCCTCGTGAGTGCGCGTACCTACAAATGTAAACCACAAGGAAAATGTTATGATGATGAAACTGAAGTTGTTTATGAGGCGCATGGTCACACAGGCGGTCCACGGCGGTTGCATGGTTGCTCATGATTGACCACACGGTCAGGCGATGATGCTTGACCACACGGTCGGCACCATGGTGCCACGGGGACGGAGGCAGGCGTCGGGGACACGGTGCGAACGGTGGGTCGCTGGTGCCACCCCGGGGAAAAGACTGTCTCTCTGTCTCACACAACACACACAACACACACAGTGTCTGTGTCTGTCGATGTCTGTCGACGTCGACGTCTAGCTGTCTACATCCCGCGGCCGACCCATCGCTCTACCTGCTGCGGCGCCTTACGCTCCCGCGCGCCCGACCCATCGCTCTAAAACACGCTCCCGCCCGCCCATTCTCATTCGACGTTTGGTTTCTCTCGCTCTCTCTCCGTCTTGTCTCTCCCTCGCTCTGCGGAAATTGTTGTTGTTTTTTTTTTTGTTTTTTTTTTTTGTTTCCTGTTGTCCGTGTCCGACTATTCATTATTCGTACCTGTTGGTACATTCTGTGTAGTTGTGGAAGTGCCTATGGATATTGTTGTTGAACCCGTACTACCGTAGAGACCCCACTTCCCGGAGTCATACTCGTCCTCCAACTTAGTGACAGTGTTAGGACCCGTAGGTTGCTCCTGGTCCTCTAGGCATGCGCTAATTTTATCGTAGTCGTTCCCGAACTCTTCACACTTTCCTCTCTTACCTGGTTCACTGGTCTCAGCTGGTCCTGATGCTGACGGTGACTGAGGAACAGGTGGTGATTGTGGTGCTGATGGTAGCTGTGGTGGTTGTGGTGTTACATCCTCTTTGTTCGGTTCCTTGTCCTCGGCTGCAAATGATGCAAGGAAGATACACGACAAAATGATACAAAACACGACACAAGTGGTACAGAAAGAAGGGGGCCGGGACGGTTCGATCAGGTAGCGGCAGCTAGCGCCAGGGTAGGGTCCGGCTCAATGCAGTGGGTCGATGCAGTGGGTCGAGGTAGGACTCGATGGACTGCGTACTCGGTGGACTGCGTACTCGGTGAACTGGGATGGCTGGTGGGTTCAGTACACTTTTATGTTGTCGCCGTCATCTCGTCTCCGGTGCCTCATCGCCTCTGCCGTCGCCGTGGCCACCGCTACGGTCGTGGCTGCTGTGCGGTTCCGCGCCCGTGCGTAGTTCACGTGCGTTGTTCTCTCCGTGTGCGTGTTGCGTTGTGGTGGCGGCATCCACATTCGGCAGTGTGATCCCGTGTGCGGCCGTATGATTGGTATGCTTACGAGTCGTATTCGTACTGTTCTTACCATCCGCGTCGTCTTCTGCATCCTCTTCATCGTCATCCTCATCATCCTCGTCATCCTCTTCTGAATCCTCAGCCGTCTGGTCAAGGCTATTCCCCGTTGCACCACTTATTCTTCCACGGAATTTCTTTCTGACGAGTTTCACAATTTTTGTCGTGCGTTCCTGCAACGTCTTCATTACTTCTGCCTCCTCCTGGCCTGGCACTTCACCCAGTTGTGCCGTTGTACCCTTTTCCCCTGCTTTATCGCCCTGCCCTACAACTTTTCGGCACTTGTTCGCCAGTGCTGCTCCTGATATTTTCTGCTTCAACCCCTTATCCTGTCGCAACCAATCTTTGATTTTATCCTTCATTGAC
The DNA here is from genome assembly GCF_000956335.1 of Plasmodium fragile. NCBI lineage: Eukaryota > Apicomplexa > Aconoidasida > Haemosporida > Plasmodiidae > Plasmodium > Plasmodium fragile. The sequence goes on along the minus strand of NW_012192783.1, from coordinate 1,195 downwards.
CACTGCCCTGTCCTGAGGTCTATACCTAATAATTCTTTACATTCCCCTTCTATACTTAACCCCGGAATACCATCCGCCCACATTTTGTTCATTACCGTCCATGCGTTATATATTGCCCACGTTCCTCCGCATGCCGACTGCTCTAATATACTTGCAAACATGGTAACTATTGCACACTTTACGTACTCCTTGAACTTCACATTATTGAGATTACTGGTATCTTCTGTGGTCTGTACATGCGTCCAGTCCGTCAGAAACCATAATGCTGTTGCCATCAGTTTACATATAACTTTATCCCCTACTGTATACCCCACGTGCCGTGTGTCTCCTCCACTTTTCGGGTGAAACCAACCTACATTGTCGCAGTTTGCGCCTAGGTCATTTGCATCGTTTGAATCCATGTGCTGCACAAACTGCGTTAATATTGTCCATATGTCCTTGTCTAAACTGGCCTATATTAAATATTACATGCACCAAACTGTAAATATACTCCATATATGCGCTCGCGCAACTGTTATGTATATGCGCACACAGCATTATTGACTTGATGCATATGACCTTGGGTCTTACTGTAATACGCACAGCCTTCATACAGTTATGTACGGATCGCGTTGTACATACACACATATGTCGTGCTCATAGATATCGGTGCATACCCACTGGGCCCTTCATTTGTGCTCTCAATAATTAATTACCTGATAGCGCTCATCATTGCCGTATAGGTGCCTATCCTTTGCGTATTGTGCCAATATAGCCGCTAATTCCTTAGCCGACATTGTGCTCCGTGCTCGATAAGCTCAAATATTACACACCTGAGTATGGTCCCAATGTGCCACGTGAACTATAGTAACCTGCACATGTCCCCTGTGGGCCTTGTTATATTCTGCCTTTACTACTGATGAGTAATTGCTCGCCTGAACACATAACATTGGAACTGAATAGAGAACAAAACCCCTATGTGCCCTGTGTGCAATCACATTCTTCTACTGTTATTATATTCCGCAGGAACCATATACAGAGAATGACAGAGGAATAAACATAGAGGATCCCCAAAAAAAAAAAAAGGAAAAGAAAAAGAAAGGTAGAAAGGAAAAAAAAGTAGTACACTACACTACCGGTCACACGCAACACCGTCATGAATACCACCCCCTCACCCCCTTTCTACACCGGTCTCCACTAAACGCCTTCACACACT
>NW_012192782.1:0-3195 GCF_000956335.1 Plasmodium fragile | reverse complement strand
CTGACCTTGATTTTTTTTTTCTTTCCTTTGTTCTTGTGCTCTTGCGCATTCTGCGCTTCCTTCTCTGGCATCCCTCCTATTCTGCTGCCGGGCGCCTCTACGGCTTCTCTCCCACGTCTCCCTCACCTCGTCCTTGTACACTGGATTGTCTCCAAGCAACAGGTCGGTCCGAATGTAAGACGGTGGAGATTGTCTGTCCGAGCAACGCGTCGAGTCACGCGGACGGGTAAACGGATTGTCCGCGTGCAAGAAGGATTCGACGAAGTAGCCAAGTGTAAGAAGGAGGAGGATTGTCTCGGAGCAAAGGCAGCAACGACGGCAGAAGAATTGTTGTTGTTGTTGTTATTACTGCGGTTTTTAGGTGTACTCACAGAGACAACGTGTGTGAATGGTGGTTAGTGGAGAAGGGGGGGGATGTATTCATGACGGTGTTGTACCTTTCCTATATTTTCCTTCTTGTCCCATTTATTCTTTTTTTTCTCTTTTTTTTTTTTTGGTTGTTCCTGTTTGTTATTCTTTTTTTCCTTTCCTTTATTCCTTTGTTCTCTATTTTCTATATATTCGGTTTTTTATTTTCTTTTTTTTTCGTGTTTCCCCATTATTCATGCAACATACAATTCTTCTACAGCGTTTAGTTCACGCATATGTTTTATTAATGTGAACACAGCCACTCCTGTGACGAGCCAAGGGCAGTTTTGGACACGTGGACGAACCATGAAGCAGTGCAGTATGCGCAATAACAGTTGAATACACAGTTACAGTAATAGAAGAAAAATGGCCGAGAAATTAGGGGACCTATTGGTGGATTATACTACGAAAAGGAGAATAAGGGCCGATGTGCAAGAGGGCGATACTGGGACGGGCAGTTTCAGCGTAAGTTCAGTACACTAAGGGCAGGATGTGCGCGAACTGTAGATTTACATACATTTACAGTAGCGGAATATAGGCGTTGACGTGATCATGGAACAAGCAGAATTATGTATACACCTACGTATTTTTTACGTGTTTGTTGTAGGAAATATTCTGGGGGGACGTTAAAACAGTATATGACGCGTTATTGGATGCAATGGAGGAACACAGGCCTGAACTAGACTCCTTGTGCTCATCTATCGTGCAGGATGGGCACACGTTCACACTAGGCCCGGAGGATTCATCCTTATGCAAGGACATCATGAAAGTTTATTATTTTATGGATGGTATGCGAACAGCGGCCGCAACGCCGTCGCATGTAATTCAGCCTGAGGACCCGATACACTCATTCATGAGGTGCATGGTAGGATACGTCACTTTAGCCACACAATTTGCACCGCAGTGTCAATTCAACAACTTGGTTCCACATGCACGCGCGCTCATAGAGGCCATGCGGACAATGGCCACAGTGGACACTAGTAATAGTGCATGCAACGGATTGGATTTCGATACACTAAAAATAGGGTACAAGTTGGTAGGAGCAACCATTACGGAATGGATCGAGGAGAACAGTAGTCGGTGGCACGCAATCATGGAAGATTATATGCACGCCTCTTGTGTCGACCACACCACAATTCAGGCAGGCACCAACAGCGGGCAGGATACACACGAAGAGATAGAGCCACAGGGTGTACTAGGGACAATTAGTCTGGACGATTTAAAACAGTTGGCCGATAGTAAAGATGAATTATCGAAGGAGGACGCGACTGAAGTGTTAATACAGATAAAGGATGAGACGGATGGAAGCAACATATTGAGGAAGCTCCAGGAAGGCCTTCAGCAGGTTGAATCCAAGAGAATGAACAGTGCACCACGGGCGACACCCGCCTCTGTGGCCGGCACATCCGTTGCAACAAAACCGGCAGCACCCACACCACAAGGCGCCAAGCCGGCAACAACATTACCAACGAATGGGACAACAGAAGACAAAACACAAGGCAAGGGGGGAGAAACATCACCAGAAGGAACAGGAGCACCTCCAGCACAGGGAACAGACACAGGACGAAACGCAGCAAGGAAGGAAGATACAGACGACACACAACCCGTGGCAGGACCCCCACCTGCGGCACCACCATCAGCACAGGACACTGGGGGCTTGGGAACAGGAGAATCAGGGGGCCACGGACCAGGACCTGGACAACAACCCCCCCCACCTCCACCACCACCGTTACAGGACCCTGCAAGAAAGGAAGAGAGCACACCAAAGAACCACAATGACACTGAAACAGGTGAGTATACTTGTGCTCACGACCACTCCAATGGTGCGGGCCCCGGCACAGAGTCACATGCAGGTTCCAGTGTGCGCATTACCAAAGGCCGCTATATCCCTGAAGGTCAACCGTCATGTGAAAAGATTAACGAACTTCTGCGCACTCCGAACAGTCCGCCAAATAATTCTAACCCTACGGACAACAAGAGTAATAGGAGCCAAGAGTTCGCGTCATCTCGCACTCATGCTTGAGGAGCGAGCACAAAAGTGTTCACCAGAGTTTACATACAGCACACATGTGCACAAGTGTGAAAACGAAAGAGCAACACAACAACAAAGAAACAAAAACAACTTTTCCGGAGACGGCAGGCGCGACCACACTTAGCGAGAGAAACCAAACGTCGAATGAGAATGAGCGGCAGACCGAGACAGCCGCGGGTTGTAGACGTCGACAGACGTAGACGATACACACACTGTGTGTGTGTGTGTGTTGTGTGGGAGAGAGAGAGTCTTTTCCCGCGGTGGCACCCTGCCCCGCCGTCCCAATACACGGGTCACCCGTGAAACGACGGACCGTGTGGACAACCACCGCACAAAGCTTTAGTTTCGTCATTTACACTTTTCTGTATGTCCATTCAGGATCCCAGGCACCACCGCAGGCCTCTAATGCGCAGGACCCTGATACCCAGCCTAAAGCGAGTGCGGGACCTCATGGTAACACGAAGTCCATTGATGAGGGTGAACACGGTGATCCCAACAAAGACCAAGGCCAGCCTTATGGTTCTCAAAAGGAATCTAAAGAAACTTCCTCCCCTGAAGTCCAGAATCCGTCCAGTGATCCCAGTGCAGCTGCTCCCGCGGTTCCTAATCCAGCCCCTGGTGAAGCAGATGATAAGGTCGTCGATGGAGGAAACGATGACCCCCCTCCACAGGGAGGCACATGGAATGACGGTAATGATTTCTGGAGCGTGTTGGATACGGACCCTAATCTTTGGGGCATAGGAAAAAACAACCCA
>NW_012192781.1:0-3255 GCF_000956335.1 Plasmodium fragile | reverse complement strand
ATAAACATCCTGCACATGCAGCATGCCGTCATTGTCGTATATACTTACCTTCCAAAGGGAATAACCAAGAATGGCAACGGTGACGGAAGCGAGAAAAAACAGCACGGGAGTAGTGGCGGTAAGGACCGTGTCGGTTAGGTCAGGAATATCGATGGGCACGTCCTCCTTGCCGACTCCATCGTGGTTTAAGTCCCGTATAGCGGGTGTGGCACCGGGTCCAAAGTGTCCATCCGAGAGTTTTACGCTAGGTACGAACGGTACCTCTAATCTGAGGTCACAACTATCATGCAAAGGATTAGCAGTGCAGTCTACGTTACCGGCATGTGCGTTCCCTGCATTGTGTCCGCCCGAAGCACTCTGTGTGCCACCGGAGGTTACTGTGTCATTTAGTGTGTGTAAAACGCTCTCCAGGGCCCCAGACGTACAGGAGAATTCGGATGAAGTGCAGCTTGATGTATTATGTGCCTGACCATCGGGGTTAGTTGCGACGCCTGCGTCTGGTGCCTGTGTGTCCTTCTTGGACTTACTGTCGGCATGCGCTGCTCCTAATGGGACATCCAAATGAAAAGAGAAAATGATGAAACTAAAGCTTTGGGAGTTGGATGGCACCACGGGCCGTCGCTGATGATTGGTGGCGCCGTTTCACGGTTGACCGCTGACGGGGGAAGGGGCAAGTGGCCACTGCGGGAAAAGACTCTCTCTCCCACACAACACACAGACAGGGTGCGTGTGTGTGTCGATGTCTGTCTGCTTCGACGTCTGTCTGTCGACGTCTGTCGACGTCTACATCCAGCGGCCGACCCGTTGCTCGGCCGATCGCTCTGCCGCTTGCATTCTCATTCGACGTTTGGTTTCTCTCGCTCTCCGTGTTCTCTCTCCCTCTCTCCGGAAAAGTTGTATGTGTGTTTTGTTTTCTCATGGTTTTTGTTGTGGATATGCACTCAGGACAATACCTGCTTCTGTGTCTTTGGACTTCTGGTCACAGTCATCATCAGTTCCGGCACCCGATGCAAATGAGACAGCGGTGCTGGATGTGGCTCCATGGATACCGTCGCCTGCATTCTTGACTGTATAAGTCTGTATGCCCTTGGAGCACTTACCTGTTTCTTTCGAATCCTGCGATGGTTCCCCTTCTCCTGCAGCAGGACGTGCCGGTTCTGGGGGTGGTGGTGATTTGGTACCTGTGTCCTCTGCACCGGTAGCTTTTGGTGGTGCCGCAGGTGGGGGTTGTGGTACGGGTCCTGCTGGTCCCTGACCCGGTCCTTGTCCTTCCCCGCCTGTTCCTCCTGTGGCCGATGGGGGTTGTGGTAAGGCGTCCGGTAACCCCTCATCATTCCTACCCTTGCTATCTGGTCCGCTGCCTGCCTGTGGTGTGTTCTTCTCAGGAACAACCGCCTTTGGTACTTCTGGTACCTTAGTTGGTGGTACTTCTGGTGTCGTCGTTACTACCTGCCCGTTACTGCTGTCTTCTTTCTTTTTGTTCTTGTCCGTCCCCGCTACAAAAAGGAGAAATATGGTAGAAAGATGATACAAAAAAAAGGACACACAAGTGGTACAGAAAGAAAGGGGCCGGGACGGTTCGGTCAGGTAGCGGCAGGGTGGACGTCCGGCTCGATGCATGGGTCGACGCAGTGGATCGAGGTAGGACTCGGTGGAATGCGTACGCGGTGAACTGGGTCAGGCGACAGCAAGCGTACGGTGAGGTGAACTCGGTTGACTGGGTCGTGCTGTGCTGTTCCGCCGCGTGTGCGTGCGTTGTGGCCGTTTGCCGTGCTGTTCTTCCCGCGTGTGTGTGTTGTTGTGGTGGGCGCATGCATATTCGTGTGCGGTCGTACAGGCCGTACGATCCGTATTAGGCCGTGTTCGTATTCGGCGTATTGTTGCTTTCTGCCATTCGTCTTACCTGTCGATTCCCCTGGTGCTGTGGTTGCCGGCGGATGGACTGCTGCCGGTGTGGCGGCCTCTGGTGTTCCCGCTACATGCAACTGTTGGTATATCTCCTCTATGATTCCCTTGATATCAGGATTCCCTCCTTCTTTCATCTTTTCTATGAGTCCTCTCCTTTTATCGTCCGCTAAATTCTGCCCATACTCTACTACTTTATGAATTCTGTGTACTTCCCCCTCCTGAAACATTCTCACAATGGGTCCTCGGTTCGTTATGTCCTTCTCTGCCCCTTGCTCCCTTTTACTATCGTTCTTTTGACATTCTTTCATTTCCCTATTGTTTCCCACTTGTCCTTTCCTGTTTATCTTCCTCCAACTTCTTATCCAGTCTGCCATGGTCAACCCCACATACTTCGTGCCTATTATTAACTTATCATAGTTCAGCTCCTGGCATATTTCACTATTGTGCTCAAATTCAAACTGGTTCCATTCCATTTTCATATACGCTGAAACAGTTTGTGCTATTTCGACATGTGCACAGTTTTGCCCAAACATTTCCACCAACGCCACATTTCCCATTATACACCTTACCCACTTCTCAAATTCCGCAGTGTTCCCTTGGGTCTGCCTCTTTACCCATTTCCTACCAACTTGCTGGAATCCACTCATAAACATATAAATGTTTACTATTTGCCGGCATATCGCCCTATGTGAAGGATTATACCCGCTCTCGTTGGTGAAAAATCCGCTACATATGGCCGTGTTGTGATCGTTTGTAGTCTTTATTTGTGCTGTCATCTGTTGGAAAATGTTTTCCATATCGTGCCAAACCTTCGTCTGGTTTGAAATAATATATGCATATAAACGTGTACTCACTCCTGACTCGTCCTCCATTATTTATTCCTACATGACCCCAACTATATTCCATAGTGCACATACCTCACTATTAACCTGAATAATACAGATTATGAACTGAATTGTCATACACTGCGTGTACCAATTCACCCGTTATTTCTGTTGTATACATCTATATACAGACTGCATTCACTATAACCGTACATTATATGATTGAACTTACCCCATAATCCTTGTCATCCCACATTTGCCTGTCTATTACCCATTTTGCAAGTATATCCACAAATTGTGCTTCCATGGTGTCCTTATACTTCGAGCATCTAATTTATACTAGTGTATTATAATGTTCCTAGATGAGCACGTCTGCTGCCAGAAGTTATACTTTGCAGAAAATTCCTTCATTTCCCTATGAATAATAAGTTCAAACTGTATAGATCTCACTAAACATCCATTTTTCTCCTATGTGTGAATTTTATAATATACACATGTACTTTTTATAGAAAAATTCTAACAA
>NW_012192780.1:0-3407 GCF_000956335.1 Plasmodium fragile | reverse complement strand
AAAAAAAAAAAAAAAAAAAAAAAAGCGCGCGATTCAAGCGTATATAAAACGCCCTGCATTATTCTGCGGTACTGTATTTATAAAGGCGCGTACAATATAAAAAACATATGAGGTCAAAATGGGCCCCTATAATACCTAACGCACTAGGCGCTTGTGAAGTTTACCTGCTTGCAATAAAGTGGAGGCCGGAGGATCGGCATCCATCTACTAAGAAATGCAGCAGATACACAACAGCGCCGTACGGTTGCCCGTATATTGTCGCTGGAACGGTGACAGTGTGGCCCCCCCTTTTTTTTTTGCCCCTATATATATTTTCCCTTTTAAACTTGGCATTGTGAGGAGAGTTATTTTTTATTGTAACTTCTCTTCTTTCCCATTTTGTTGGCTGACCTCCAACGCTGAGAAAAAAAACCCTCTACCCTCGGAACCTTGATCGTCCCCTGATGGTATTTTGTTTTTTGTTTTCCACCCCTACAGTGCAAATTATATTTATTATTTATATATACATATATGGTATTATATACTTTTGTACAACATATTATGCGCATTACACTTTGTGACGCCGTGAAGGTTAAAAGATAACTTGCGGTTTTGAAAACCGAATTTGGTCATTTTTTTCCACCTCTCTATTTTTTTAAAAGTCCATCTCGCGCATAAGGGTAAAGGGGAAATGCAAAACGGAATTTCATTCCGATTCCACGCAATATTATATATAAATGAATGAGGCACTTTTTTCCATGCCGCAATTGCAAATACCAATTTTTTGCAGAAAAAAAAGAAAAAAAAAAAAAAAAAAAAAAAAAATGATGTCGTGTTATAGTGGGGTTGTTCATAAAAATAATTAATGCACACTTGTTCATTGGCGAGACGCGCACGTAGTATATTATAAGCACCCCCGCGCTATAAATGGCTTATCCACTTTTTGCTCCTTTTTTATTTTTTTTTACGACTCGTACTTGTGCAACGGTCGCGTAGGTTTAGGCGGCGCCTGTTCTGACCCTGACTTGTGCCCGGATAAATATGCTAGACTCTGTTAAAGTAAGGTGTCAAAAGTGGAGGGAGATGGGATGTGCAAAGGGGGCAAACATTTTTACGAGTTTGCCACTTTGCGTTTTTCCCCTGAGAAACCACTTCAAATGTCAAGTGCAACCATCAAACTGAGAGCCTCCCTCTACGAACTCAGCGTGGCAGGAAAAAATACGCACAGTATGTTCAATAAGCGCCGCGGCACAGCACCGGAAAAAAAAAAAAGAAAAACCACGAAATAGAATAAACAGAACAAAACAAAATTAATCATACGCTAAGGGGAGAAAAAGTACCCAAAAATGCGAGTAAAAAAGTGTTACATAAATATCCGCCATTTGCTCACTGCGAGGAAAGGCTCCCTAAACCGCGCGTAGTATTTTCTTCCCCCTTTTTGAGAGAGGAAAAAAAAAACGCACACGCTATGTAAAGAAGCAAAGCAGGAAGGTGAACATCAGAGCAGATCGAAACAGACCGACGGGCAATCATATAATGCCAAAGGGAAGGAACTAAAAAGATAAACTTTGATGCGGAATAAACGGAGATGCAAACGCCTATGTAGAGCGGCAAACTCCTTTTTACAACAGATCGAAAGCGTTGCAATTTGGTAGTTCCTTAAGGGAGCGCAGGAAAAGAGTAAAAAATGCACACTGGTCACATTTTTGAAAAAATTATGACCCAGTCAGGCAAATTAAAAAAAAAAAAAAAAAAAAAAAAAATAGCTATTTACACACATTGGAGCAAGGTGTGAAAACCATGCAGCTGTGCAAAGTAGAAAAAAAAAATTATGACTTGTTCATACAAAAAGGGGGAATTGTTGTTATGTCTGCATGGCGGAAACGAATCCGGGGATGGGGGCTTGCCCCTTTTTCCTTAATACGCTCGAGTTCCTACCTTTCTAAGGAAACTTCGCGAGTAAATGTACTCCATCTGTTTTTGCCATACGACGTGGTGAGACATCCTAAAAAAGGTTTGAAAATCGTACAAAGCTGGGGGCGTGCGGGTTTTCATATATGAGGACGCAAAAATGCGTTTAAGCAAATGTAGGGTTCGTGAAACGTTGGTCGAACTTTTGAAGTGTGTTTTTTTTTTTGAATAAAGGACTAATTGGATAACTCGAGGGCAAAAACAATTGAAGGCAGACGCAAACTGAAAACGGAAAAAAAAAAAAAATGCAAAACAGGCATGTAAAGCGGCACATAAATATGCCCCTTGCCTGTGTGCACATGTCGTACGTGATGAACATCTGCTTTTGGAACAGTTTTTTTTTTCAACTGTGGCACCTTTGCATGGCTTCGCGCTCATACAATAAAAAGGGGAGCATCATATGCGTCCTGCACTGGGAGATAAAACCCAACTCGCGTTTTATTTTTTACTGCGGAGGAAAGCAGCCAATCGGCTAACCCATTTAAACAAACCAGACACGATCCCACTACGTTTGTGGATGTCACACGATGGAAGACTTTACATCACATCAGCGCGGTCAAAAATTTATGTGCATGTATACACATATGTATACGTACCCCATGCGCACTTTTTGTGCGTGCACGGGGAACCCAACCTTTTTCCATTTTGACCTCATCCGTTCACTTGTTACGATTCATATGTTTTTGTCTGTAATATTTATTCCCCCTCATGTGGAAGTTGCGCGGTTAACCAAATGCGCAGTTCCCTTCTGCGGGGAACACACACCCTTTAATTTTGCGACAAGCAAATGTGAAGAAAAAAATGGTAAACGTGATTTGTACAACTGGGGTGGAAACACGTGAAGGAAAATGCTGAGACAATTGTGTTTCGCGCGCTATTGCGCTATTGCGCTATTACTGTGGTGAGTGCTGAACTGTGTGCTCTGCCCGGTGGGGAAGAATCCCTGTGTTTCATTAACAATCCTCTTCACCGTGCAACGAATCGTCTCGCTTGTAGCAACACCCCAAACGGAATGTCCTAAGACAAGCAGAACCCCTTTTTGCAACCCCCCCACACACATCCACTTTGGTATTTATTAAACCTTCCAAATGGGTAAACACAAATGTACCTCTTTGTACGGTTTTTTTTTTTTTTTTTAAATGCAACAAACATGCGGTACGACAAGAATATATTTTTTACCGTTCCGCCATGGGGAGAAAAACAACTAACGGAACAATATGCCTAACTGCTTATGCAAACCGGTAAAGGAGAATACGGGAAGCGAGCGGAGGGAAAATAACATATATTGACCTACGGAAAGGTCCGTCTATATGTGCCTATTCGGGGATGAGTCCCAAGATGATAGCGGCAGCACAGAGGTGAGGGATTTTGTTGTAGGGACAACACGCAGCCACAAACGTATGTTCCTCAACACCGCAGTTAAAAAAAAAAAAAAAAAAAAAAAATGTCGACTAATA
>NW_012192779.1:0-4448 GCF_000956335.1 Plasmodium fragile | reverse complement strand
TTTTTTTTTTTGTTCTTGTCGCTGTTTTGTTTTGTTTTTGTGCTGGTAGCTGTGTTTTTGTTTTTTTTGTTTTTTCTTTTTTCCCGTGTTTGCATTTCTTTTTTTCCTACTTCCAAACCCCAAGCTTTATAGGGTGTGTGATTAAATTCAGATAACGGATATTTTGTTCATAGGACATGTTTCCGCAGGAACCCTATACTGGAAGACATATTCCATGCGCTACAAATCTGGATAATAACTAAGAAAATATTGTGTCCATATTATACTCAAGCCGTTATCTGAGAGATAATGATATCATCGTTTGCACACTATTAATTCATGATAAGGACAATATGCACTATGAGACGTTGCGACATTTATTAGCACAATATGTGCGGAAAAGGGCACTAGGGGGGAATCCACAAGGATATATGGTAATTTATTGTGAGGGCAAAATGGAGAGAGCAGGCGCCTACACATATGTATGTGTATACGTGCACGATAGGCACGGTACTCAGTTTGCATCATACATATGTTCACATTTCGTGAACGGGAAATCATATGCTCGATGTGAGCATAGCATACGAGGTACAGCATGTAGCATAGCGGCGACTGCCGTGAGTATCTTCCGTGAAGACAAGAGAATGATATATATGTACATGCCCCCGCATTACTCCAATTGTAGACAAGTTTATGGAAGGATATAGAGGACCAACTGGAGAAGTTTATGGAAACATTGGACGACGATATTGTGGAGCTCTATGCAGCTAATTGTTTAAACAAGGGTTATAAAAGTCTGAGGAGAGCAGGCACACCTGTGGCAAAGATAGTCGCGGATAGACTAATGTGCACACTCATGACCAAAGCATTATATTTTATGAATGAGAACACTTGGAACATGCGGCGCACGCATACAGAGGTTACTAAAGATGATGAGCTGAAGGAATATGTGCGGTGTGCCATAGTAAATATATTTATGTACATATTGCTGGCATATCCATGCAGAAGTACAATGGGGATAGATAATGCATGGTACACCATGAAACAGATGGAACAAGGGTCAGGGGATGGTTTAATAACCAACGGTAAATGTGGACAGGGAGTGTTTGCAGATATACAAATCAAGGACTTCAACATGGAGCAAATGATTAAGGCATGGTTAGAGAACAACCCGAGGTTGACTGACAAAATTGGAGGGCCACGCATAGAAAGCATATGTACGAAAAAACTAGAAGAACTTGACGGGGCCACACAGGATGCACATACCATGCCTGACAACACAGACCTGAGGGAAAAGGAGAAAGAAGCTATACAGACACTAAGCAAAGACCTGAAGCTCATAGTTGAGGAGGTAAAGACAGAAGTAGTGCAATGCGCGGAGGACAATGACGCATGCATGCAGTCTATCGACGCTGTCACCCGTAGCAATCCGGAGGATGATGACAGTGAGGCCTCAGCACCCAACTCTGTCGCAAGCGCTACACCAGCACCAAACGAACCGCCAGGTAAGGACCGATGGGATAAAGCACCAATACGGCCGGCACCGATACGACTGCGGATGGATGCTGCCAACAACAGCACACACAACTACGCATGGATGCCATCACAACAACGCACACGGCAGCCACAACAGCACAGCACGGCGCAGCTCCCTCGTTGAGCCCAGATGTGCGGCCAAGACGGTAGCGACGAGGCACCCGACGACGACACGACGGCGACAACAAATAAAAGTGTAATGCTTTTATCCACTCATTGTACCGTACCTTTCCACATTGCACTCCCTCCTTTTCCGTTCCAATGTTTCCATAGTGACCGTAACCAACTGTACTATATTTGCACTACTGGACAAAGGAAACAGAAAAAAAAAGATTACTAGAGACGTATTCCCCTACATGCTGATACATGGTACATTTGAGGCAACTGAGATGGGGCTTGTGCGACAGCATATTAGATCCTTTCGTACACAAGTGCATTATATAGAACACTAGAATAATATGCATATATTCTTGTAATTGTGAAAGTTGATACTTTAAGAAGATAAAAAAAAAAAGAGAAAAGAAAACGAAAAGCCCTAAAATCTTAAGCCCCCTAAACCTCTTAACCTGTAAACTCCGAAAATCTGAACCTTGAAAAGTGAACCATGTATGCGAAACCCTAAACATCGCAATATTGAAGCCTTCAATCCTAAACCTCTTAACCTCCGCAACTGTGGTCCTTGAAGCGTGAACCATAAATCCGGAACCCTAAAGGGCGCTATCCTGAAACCTTACAATTCTGAAACTGTGCAAACCTGAACCGCGCAATCATAAAGACTTACGCCCTAAATCCTAAGCCCCCTGAACCCCAAAATACAAAATTGCCCTACACTTATGTTTGATTTTTATGCATATTCCTTACGCTCTTAATTAAATCCGTTCACACTTTGTCAAAAAGAAGATAGAGATGCGGGTATACACGCATAAGAAGGTTGTGAAACTATATTGCAGCAATTATTATTTATCACTACGCGTAATAAATCTGAGAACGATATAAATGACGACCCCCATAAATAATAAACGGCCACGATATACATGTATAATTATGCGAATACGTGATAATAACAACCCCATCTAAACACTGATACAAATGTACCTTTGAGCCCACGGCTCTACACCCCAAAAAATTTTTTGTCGCCGTTCTTGTATGTAAAACGAGCTATAATTGATTCTCTGCATATTATTTTCTTCACCCTTATACCTGACTTAAAGAGAATAAAGTGTTATTCCACTTGCGGAATTCCATAATCCGGTGTATGCAATGTGATCCTGTTACGCCGTTAACACAGAGATATCATGGATGAGCCTGTATTAGATTTGTGAAAACTGTTGACCACTTTAAGTAATGTTGCATCATATAATATGTACCCAAAATGCGTTCTTCACCGTGTTGTTCCGTACTTTCTTCTTCCTTTATATTATGGTGCATATGGGCTCTTTACTTAATTCATATTGATGTACTTAGGTAATCATAGTAAACCTCGTACAAAATTGATTTTATCAATATTCACTATTGGCCGCTGAAAAGAAGTATTACGCGCATAATCTATACACCTACATGTGGAAGAAGCAGAAAACAATTGTATAATTCATACATATGAACAATATATCGCCACTCCTAACATTTTCTACACGGAAGGAAAAAAACGGAACACAATGATGTTGCTTGTGAAATTTTCTATATGTATTATGGCCCTGTGTTTTGGGCAAATTGCTGGTTGTGTATGATATGAACAGCTGTATTTTGGGGGAGTTACCACATTTGTTGTGATAAGATCTTAACTCTTACATAACAACTATAACCCTGCCTATAATTTTTTTTGTACGCTGTGCACGCTTCTATGCATACACCATAACACTCGCACATATGTATTGCATTTTTTTTGTACATTTTAGGCGAGTACCATAGGTACATCATCGGGTAATGGCACAAGTGAATATGACACAGAAGATGCAACTACGAATGCAAGTACAATTGCTACGACCAGCGTGTCGTTGAGTGATGCAACGGATGTAGGGAAACGGGGTGAACGTAATTTTTATGGTGGCCGTGCGACGGGTAGTCCCGTGAAGAACACACTGTTCGATGACATGCGAAGAAAATTTAAACCCAAGGTGCACGTCAAGAATCCAGGACCTGTAAAGAGGAAGCCACAGAGTGGAACAGCGCAGAACAAGCTGAAGGAATGTTGTCAGAAATTGAAACGTTGTAAAATGGGGAGAAGAGCATGGTTGGCGCTTATATTAGTACTCTCAGTTATTTACCCATTACTTCTGTCCGAAGTAGGAGTACATATGTTGCTTGCGATTTTTTATGTGATGGTTGGTCAATTCAATTTTACGCTGTTCATGACCAGGTATGTACCTTCCATGCTGATTCCAATTATCTATTCCTGCGTGCTAGTATGTTTCTGGTGCTCGAAGAAGGGAAAATGTATAGTAAATAGAATTTGCAAGGACGAAACTCGCACAGAAACGGAAAAAAACGAAGGAGAAGCAAATAAGAAACCGGAAGTTCCAAAGAAACCAGAAGTACCAAAGACACCTGAAGTACCTAGCAAACTAAAAGTACCATGGAAACTGAAATTACGTAAAAAACCATAAGTACGTGCCGTATTCTATTTCTCGTAGATTATGTTGACGTTAGGATATCGTATTCGTCTATTTACTGGATCAACCATCTCATGATGTCGTATACGCTGTGGTTTATATGGCTTATTCATATTTATATTACGTACCTTATTATTGTTCCTTATACTATAGTATTGTTTGTACTTTTTCCGAATATATATGTGTTTTGTGCTTATGTTGTATACTGTGGACTTATATAAACTGTTTTGCGTGAATATTAAGAAGGGGAAACCCATTGTTAAGAAGGGTTTAGGGTTCAGGGTTTAGGGTTCAGGGTTTAGGGTTTAGGGTTCAGGGTTTAGG
>NW_012192778.1:0-4508 GCF_000956335.1 Plasmodium fragile | reverse complement strand
CTATATTTGTTCTGCACTATACGCTTAGAATGCACTTGCTCAGCTTTTAATAATTAACTTCACATAAAGCAGAATTCTACCCCGTTCATATTATTCATGTAAAT
The DNA here is from genome assembly GCF_000956335.1 of Plasmodium fragile. Classification (NCBI taxonomy): domain Eukaryota; phylum Apicomplexa; class Aconoidasida; order Haemosporida; family Plasmodiidae; genus Plasmodium; species Plasmodium fragile. The sequence goes on along the minus strand of NW_012192778.1, from coordinate 4,404 downwards.
CTACATTTTATATGCATTTAACCTGTACCACCCTGTTCCTATGGTCATGCTAAAAGAAGTTCACTAGATAACAAGAACAAAACAAGGCAACAGTGAGCACAAGTAAACAGAATTAAGCAGAACAGAGCAGCAAAAAAAAAAAAGGAAGGTATGGAATAATGTAAACCGGAAATACATTATGTATATCATATAATGAAATAAAAGTGGTGTACGGTTAGCATGCGTTATTTCCCATGCATGAGCGCCGTCATGCTAATGTGAACACTGTTGCAATAGGGCATCCAAATATAACTCCTTCTCTTGCATACTTCTCTCGATTTCACATTCTTCGATTACGGACGCGAGGAGCAGCATCCACAATTTGGGTATTAGTGGTTTCTTGTTGTAGTATTGCTCATGGAGTGGTTGCGCGCGTGGTACATCTCGCGCTCTTAGAACATCTTCTGCGGCCAGTGCATTTTCCACTCCGTGTATATCGCCTGTTGCCGGCACTGTTTCCTCCTGTACATTATTCAACAAATGCTGGAACCACTCCTCCTGGCCATACATACGCATTTGCCGATGTTGTTGCGCAACCCATGCTTTCCACAACCGCAGTTTCAGCATCGGCAGGGTGGCCGCATCACCGAAGGCACGCTGCCCGGATACTACGTTGTCTTCGTCTGCCGAATGTTGTTGATAATATTGTTGCCATTCCGCTTTTAATTGCAAAAACCACGGCTGCGTCGTGCACGCCCGCAGAATATGTTTGTTGCGGTCAATCCAGTTAATCCAATTAGTGTGATCGGGGATCGGGCATTCATTCCGCGGGGAGGAGTGCGCGTCCGGTGCTGTATGTAACTGTATGGTTTCCATACAACTCCATGGATCGTGGTTATCTTCGTTAGGGCGATAACGGCCCGTTTCTAACTGTTTAGTTTCCATACAACTCCATGGATCGGGGTCATGTGGTGCAGAAGGGTCCGTTTCTAACTGTATGTTTTCCATACAACTGCATGGGTCATCTTCGTTAGGTGGAGAAGTGTGCGCTGCGAACTGTATGGTTTCCATACAACGCCATGGATCTGGGTGCTCTGCGTTACGTGGAGATGCGTCCGTTCGTTCCATGTCAGTGGATTGATCCGCGGTGGATGAACCATTTATCCCTGATAAACCCTGCTTTATGGTAGGAGCATCCAAGGAACTACTATGCCCGTGGTTGCCCCCCATAAACTGTTCAACGAGTATTTGCAAATAGTCGTCTTTGACGTTTTCCCATTCGGTTGCTTCACATTCGTTGAGCACTTCTAAATGTAGCTCGATGATCGTGCGCTTATGCACGCGTGGTGGGCGTGCGCTACCGGATATTGACGCAGGTTGCCTATCCCTAATCAAGGTGTACCCGTAATCGGGTGGCGGCAGGTCGCCGCGTTGTAGATGCTCCAATATTTCTTCGTCGAGTTGCGGTGACGGGACGTCACGAACGGTTCGATATATTCGTCGTCGTTTGGCGAGGTACGCAAAATACTAAACAAAAAAAAAAAGAACCAGGACGATGTAGAAGAGTGCATGTGTGTTAGAATGGTGAAAAGACCCCGTTGGGAACACATTTTTCTATGGTACATATTGCGGATACGCATACACGGCGTCGTGTAAGGTACTTACCTTCCAAAGGGAATAACCAAGAAGGGCGACGGTGACGGCGGACAGGAAGAAGAGTACGGGAGCAGTGGCGGTAAGGACGGCGTTCGTTAGATCGGGCAAGGAGGGGCCCTTCTGTGCGCCACCCGGGTCGTCATTCTGGGCACGAGATTTATCTTCTGGTAAGGTTGGTGGTACGAAGCCTCCTCCTGGATCCGTGGCACCCTGCGCTGTGCTCAATGATATGTTGAAGTCGCATACTGAATACTTCTTGGAACTATCTTTTGTAGAACAGTCAGCCGGATATGAGGTGGAGGAGGAGGAACCGGGAGGATCTGAGTTATCTTTTGTCGGTTTGGCGCCACAATCCGTTGTATCCCATGGATCGATTCCACCCACATCTATATCGGATGTACCGGATCCCCATGAATATCCATCCGTTCCATCCTTCCCTGCATTAGACTGTGTAGGATCCTCCACAGCTGGTGCAGCTGGACCGGAGGAGCCGGGGGGCTGCTCGGTCTTCTCAGGATCCTTCTGCACGACATTACCTTGTCCCTCTGTAGGACTAACCCCCTCGGTAACATCCTCCTTCTTGCTCCCTGTTAATTGTTCCACATTATGTACCACTGCAGGTTTAGCTGGTTCCTGTTGTCCTTGATTCGTCGGAGAGGTAGCATCGACGCCATTGGCAGGCTTCCCGGCACGTAATTGATCATTACTTCCTGGTATATCCTTAACTGTGTTGGACTCCTCGGATGGATCAGCATTCGTCGCGGTACCATCTGCTGTTCCACTACCTGAACAGGCAAAGGAAAAAGTGAAGATGATGTAACGGAAGTTCTGTGCAGTGGTTGCTCATGGTTGCCCACACGGTTGGTGCCATGCTCGGTCGGCATGCGTCGGGGCAGGTGCCACCCCGGGGAAAAGACTCTCTCTCTCTCCCACACAACACACACACAACACAACACGCACAACACACACAGTGTGCATGTGTGTGTCGATGTCTGTCGACGTCTACGTGGCTACGTCTACATCCCGCGGCGGTGTCTGTCGCCCGCCTCATTCTCATTCGACGTTTGGTTTCTCTCGCTCTCCGTGTTCTCTCTCCCTCTCTCCGGAAAAGTTGTATGTGTGTTTTGTGTTCTCTGTGTTTTTGTTGTGGATATGCACTCAGGACAATACCTGCTTCTGTGTCTTTGGACTTCTGGTCACAGTCATCATGAGTTCCGGAACTCGTGCCAAAAGTGATAGTGGTAATGGATTTAGCACCGGCGAGACCTTCGCCTGCATTTACGACTGTGGCAGACTGTGCTGGCTTTGAGCACCTATCTGTACTGTGCGTTTCCTTGCCGCCCTGAGTAGTCGGGTCCTGAGGTGGTGACGGTGGAGGAGGTGCCTGTGGTCTTGCTGGTAATACTGCAGATGCCGGTGCTTGTGGTTGCGATGGCGGCAATGACCTGCCTCCTGCGGGATCCCCGAGTTCGCGTCCTGCACTTGGTTTACCTAAGATGGGGAACCCAAGAAACATGGTAGAACGATGATAAAAAAAAAAAAGGGACACAAGTGGTAGACAGAAAGAAGGGGCGCGAGACGGTGGGGTCAGGTAGCGGCCGGGTACGGTCCGGCTCGATGCAGTGGGTCGATGCATGGGTCGCGGTGCACTCGGTGGACACGGTGACGCGGCAGCAAGCGCACGGTCAGTTGAACTGTGTGGACGGATGATAGCAGTACACTTATATTTGTGGCCGTCATGTCGTCCGTCTCCGGCCTTCGACACCGCTCCATGCGGTTCCGCCGCGCACACCTCGTCTACACTCGTGGCCGCACCACAGTGACGCCGCTCCCGTCGTGACTGCACACGTCAGCGAAGGGGTGCTGTTCCGCCGCGTGTGCGCAGTCGTGCAGTCCGTGTAAGCGCGGTGCGGGGCGTATTCGTATTAGTATTCTTACGAATCGCATGCTTGCTGCCGTTACCTGCTCCTTGTATCTCTGGCGGTGACTTGGACTTTTCTATTACTTCGTCCTTCATTTTTACGAATACTTCCTTCACCACTTCCACTATCTCTTTTCCAATGCCACCATTAGCCATGGCACCTACCCCGGGATGCACCTTCCCTGATGTTCTTCCTAATGCATCGTTTCCGCTCTGTTCCATGTCTTTCTTGTACGTTTCCCATTTTAGTTTGCATTGTGGGTCCTTCTTTATTGCGTTTATACGATCATTTATTGTTGTATTTGTCTCTAACCATTTTTTTACCGCACCCTGCAAATCCGCTGTTCCTACCTTTGTACCCCTGTACTCATCCAGCTTACATTTGCCGGTGAAAAGCGGATTAGAGGTGTCTCCCGTTCCCACTGCAATCTGCTTCATTATCTTCCAAGCTTGATCTATTGCAGGCCACTCATCTCTACACTTTATTTCCGCCAATATATACGCAAAAACATTTGCCACCATACACCTCATAATAGCCTTCATGTCGTTATCATTTTCCGATGGTTCGTTATCATTTTTCAGTTGACTGCCCCACCCAGCTACAAAATGTAATGCTCCAACCATCAGTCTGCATTTCATCTTGTCCGCAACTGTGTGTCCGGTGTAGAAGGTTCCCTTATGCCTGTCTCCTCTACGTTCCCAACCTGCATCCCCACAGCTTGTGGCATAGTCCTCTAAGTTGTCCTCTATCTCTTCCATGTAATCCACGAATTGTGCTAACACATTCTGCATATCTTCCCATAGTGCCTTCTACGAAATATATACATAGAGAAAATGATTAATGTATA
>NW_012192777.1:0-4659 GCF_000956335.1 Plasmodium fragile | reverse complement strand
TCGGGCTTAGGATGATCACATGTGGGTGTGTCTGTGACTGCGTTATCGGAGCCTGGTGGTTGTGTGATTTCGGGCTTAGGATCATCACATGTGTGTGTGTCTGTGACTGCTTTACATGTGGGTCTGTCTGTGACAGTATCGCTTGTGACTGTGTGTTGTGTGATTGCGGGCTCATGAGCAGCACAGGTGGGTGTGTGTGTGGCTGGATCGGGGTCATCGTCATTAGGTGGACAAGTGTCCGTGGCGAACTGTATGGTTTCCATACACTTCCAGGGATCAGGGTCCTGTGGTGGACATGGATCTGTGCCGTCGGAATCGGTGGGTGGATCCAAGGTCCAGGAAACAGTGGTCCCTGGAGGACCCTCGTTTGTGGTAGAAACACCCAAGATATTGGTATTCGTTTCCGCGTCCTGCAGCAAGTCATGTGCAAACTGCTCCACGAGTATCTGCAAATAGTCGTCTTTGACGTTTTGCCATGCGGTCACTTCACATTCGTTGAGCACTTGTAGATGTAGCTCGATAATCGTGCGTGTATGCACGCGTGGTGGGCGTTGTCCGCGGCGGTCTGCAATTCTATCGCGACGTCGTTCCCTAACCATCGTGTACCCGTAATCGGGTGGCGGCAGTTCGCCGCGTTGTAGATGCTGCAATATTTCTTCGTCGAGTGGCGGTGACGGCACGTCACGAACGGTTCGAAACTTTCGTCGTCGTTTGGCAAGGTGCGCAAAGTACTACAAAAACAAGGACAAGGACCATGAGGTAAATGCAGTTGTGCGCATCATCATTTAAGGGCGCTCCGTAGAAACACACACTTATGGTACATATGACGGATACGCATACACTGTGTCGCGTCGTATGGGCGTTGTGTGCATGCTTACCTTCCAAAGGGAATAACCAAGAAGGGCAACGGTGACGGCGGACAGGAAGAAGAGTACGGGAGTAGTGGCGGTAAGGACCACGGCGGTTAGGTCGGGTGCTTCCGGGCCACCATCATGCGACAGACCCTTATTTGGGCCTATACGATGAGGAACCTGTGGGGTACGTGGTCCATAATTTCCTCCTAAATCACCTTCTGCTTTGGGAGGATTTAATTCTAGGCCGAAATCAGTACCTGCACTTGTCCTTTGGGGACCAGGACTTTGTGAATTATTAGTACTCGGGACAGATGAAGGACTAGATGAAGAAGGGTTCTGTTGTCCATTAGAGTCGGGAACTCCGGAACCTGAGTCAACCGTTTTTTTAGGTTTACCCTCTGTCGTTGTATCCCACGGTTCAAACCACTTTGTCGAATCCTTCATTATGTCTCCGTTGAACATGTCACCCCCCCATGGCTCACTATCCTTGTGTGGTACTACTTCGGAGGACTCTTGAGTTCCCCCGCTCTGCGGATCTGTGGGATTACTGGACTCACCAGGGGAACCTGGAGGTTCCGGGGAGGTAACTTTTTCAGAGTCCGTTTGTGTAGTACTTGTCCCCCCTTTGTCCTCAGTAGATTGCACATGTCCATTCTGAGTATCAGGCTTAGCTGGACCATCAGGTTGTTCACTCCCAGTGGCCTGTGTATCCTGGTTGTCCACAGTAGTAACCTTGGGTTCAGTGGCATCAGCTTTACCTATACAGACAAGGAGTAAAAACAACATGCATGCAACTAAAGCTTTTTAGCGTGGATGGCCATGCTCTACCCCAGGGTTCACGGCGTGTGTTCGTCGTTTCACGGTTGACCCGTGTATTGGGACGGCGTGGCAGGTGCCACCCCGGGGAAAAGACTCTCTCTCTGTCTCCCACACACAACACACAACACAACACTCACACACAGTGTGTGTCTGTCTGTCTGCTTCGACGTCTACATCCAGCGGCCGACCCGTGCCGCGGCCGACCGATCGCGCTGCCGCCATCATTCTCATTCGACGTTTGGTTTCTCTCGCTCCGTGTTGTCTGTCCGTGTTCTCTCCGGAAATTGTTGCTTGATTTGTTTTTGTTGTTTGTTCTCTCGTCCGTGATCAAGTGTCCATGGTTGGTACCTGTGGGTACTTGGGAGGTATCAGGTACAGTTCCCTTGGATACTTCTATGATGCCCAGAACTCCATGTGCACCCCAAACACCCTTACTGGGTACGTCGTCCTGCCCCTCCTGAGGACCTCCGTGGCTTTTTTTCTCTTCGTCTAATACTCTTTCTATGCACGCGCTGACTTTGTTAACATCATGCTCATACTTGCTACAATCTTCCTCACGCTCTGGAGAGTTCTCACTGGTGCTAGGTCCCTCTATATTCTGGATTGCATTCTTACCTGCTTCTCCTGAGCTCACTTTAGATTTATCACTATCCTTATTCTGCTGTGTCCCCTGCTGCCCCGGTTGTGACTGCTGTGCTGGAGGTGGGGGTTGTTGTCCAGGTCCTGGTCCTTGACCCGGTGCGTGGCCTACTTCGCCTGATCCCCCGGGTGCTGCCGGTTTTGGTGGCACAGGCTTAGCGGCCCCTGAACCTGCAGTAAGGACGAAAGATGGTAGAAACATGATAACAAAAAAAAGGACACACAAGTGGTACAGAAAGAAGGGGGCCGGGACGGTGCGGTCAGGTAGCGGCTCGGTGGGGTCAGGTAGCGGCAGGGTAGGGTCCGGCTCGGTGCAGTGGGTCGAGGTGCACTGCGATGGACTGGGTCAGGCGGCAGCAAGCGCACGGCGAGCTGGACTCGGTGAACTGGGTCAGGCGGCAGCAAGCGAACGGTGAGGTGAACTCGGTGGACTGCGCACTCGGTGAACTGAGTGAGGCGGCAGCACGCGTACGGTGCGGTGGACTGGGTGTACTCGGTGAACGAGGCTAGATGGTAGCAGTACACTTTTATGTTGTCGCCGTACCGCCCTCGTTCGCTGCCTCGTCGCTATCGCTGCCATCGTGGTCGCCGCACACACACCTCGGCTCAACGAGGGGGTGCTGTTCCGTCGCGTGTTCGTTGTTGTGGCCGTTGCGTTGTAGCTGCTGCGTGAGTGTTGTTGTGGCGACGGCATCCATATGCGGCATTACGGTCGGTATTCGTGTTAGGCCGCAGCGGTAACGGACGTATCGTTGCCGGCCGTATTCTTGCCAGACATATTCGTGCCGTCGCCCATCGGTCTTACCTGGCGGTTCCGTTTGTGTTGCCGGCTCAGTAATCGTCGTGGCGGGTGTGGACGATTCTGTGCCGTCTACTTTGCCGGATGGTGCTGGTGTGCCGCCGGCGACAGAGTTCGATACTATGGCCTTACTTGCGTCATCCTGCGGATCGCTACCTTGGTCGTCTTCGCTAGTGTGCGTGGATACTCCATTTTCCGGCGCCGGTTGCATGAGCTGCGGCGGCACCTCCCGAACCAATACCTTGATCTCTGTCCCTAAGTGCGTGAAAACGGCTGTCTCCTCTGTCGTCGTTTGTATTTTATCATCCGTGGCATTTGCATCCTGCGGTGCCCCCGGAAGTGGTGCTAATTTTTGCGTACATGTGCTTTGTATGCGTTTCCCTTCAAATTTTTCAGTCCAGCTCTTGTTGTCTTTTAACCAGTTCTTAATCATTTCCTCCATGTCGAATTCCTGTGTTTTTATGTTTAGAAACACGCCCCGCTGGCACTTGCCCTGACTAATTAATCCAGTCGAAACTGTCTCCAGCTGTTTCATTGTCTCCCATGCATAATATACACCCATTTGACTTCTGCATGGAGATGCCAGCAATATGTACATAAATATATTTACTATGGCACACCGCACATATTCCTTCAGTTCATCATCATTAGTAACCACTGTATTCGCGCGCCCCATATTCCAACTGTTCTCATTCATAAAATATAATGCTCCTGTCATGAGTTTGCACATAAGTGTGTCTCCCACGTTAGCTACGACCGGGTTGTTTCCCTTGGGCGGATATGTGTAACCCCTGTTTGAACAATTAGCTGCATATAGCTCCACAATAGGATCGTCCAAATGTTTCATAAACTTCTTCAGTTGGTCCTCTATATCCTGCCATAAACTTCTCTGCATTGTGCATAAGGTACATATATGTGTGTGCATAATTGGCCACAGTAGCGGTCTCTGCCATATTCATATGTGCCCATTCCCTTGTACGTGCTGCACGTACTGTACCGTGCCATTGTATTATTAATATAGAATTAGTGCACGATCGGATGCGTACAATTATATATACAGGCATGTATACATACAATCATATATAGAGGCGGTTATAATTACACCGCCGTGGCAGGTCTTAATCTTAATAAATTACCGTATACTTCTCCGGTGTATTCACTAGTCCCCTATCCTTCACATACTGTACCAATATATTCGCTAACGCTGCCGCCATTGTCATGCATGATTATAACGTGGAAATCTGAATTACCCTTGAATCACTATAACGTGATACATATCCTGCAACAGTGCATCGCGCAGAAGTTGGTGTTTACGCTATAAATGCCTCCGTACCCCTGACGCATTAGCATCGGCCTAAATATAACTGTACGATCCACATGAAAAGAATGGGTATGTATGCGTTTATATAACCTATCCACACATATACAGTCCTGATACTTACACTAGGAATTGGGAGCATGGCAAGCGAAAATAATGAATAACAAGGAAAGTAAGAAGATAAATAAGAAAGAAATAAAACAAAGTAAAAAAAAAAAAAAAAAAGAAAA
>NW_012192776.1:0-4683 GCF_000956335.1 Plasmodium fragile | reverse complement strand
ATGGTACTGGTAGTACCGGGAGTGCAGTAGCAGAGGGTGCCAGGGATAAGGGTGAACAAGGACATGGTGGAGCAGATGGTGCACAAAATGGGAAGGGTACGGACACACGAAGTGCAAGCATTGAGAAAGATAAGAACAGTAGCCATGGGGGTGGCGCTACCGGTTCCCGTGGCACATCACCTGATATATGGGATGAAGATCTGAGTGAGAAGGATTTATGGGGTATAGGAAAGGTACCCCCCTCTGGAGAATTAGGTGATGTACCGGACGATGCCGACTTATGGGGAATAGGAAAAGCATCCTCAAAAGTGTCCACAACAACACCCTCCGCTACCACAAACGACGTGTCGAAATCATCGGACACCGCACCCTCCGAACCAACCTCGCAGCAAAGCACGTTAGAACCGTTGGACATGACCAACGTGCCCAAAGATGCCTATATCGATAAAGACGAAGAAGTGTTACCCGAAATCGAATATCTAGAAAACGAAGAGCCTGATTTTGTGGAAGAAACCGATCCGTCGTCATCACACGACGGGGATGACGAGGCAAACGCAAATGGAAGCGCGTTGGACGACGCAACATTGGACAAAGTGTTGGAGGAGGAGCAGTTGGACGACGTCAGCGACGAGGACGATGAGGAGCACGACGGAGGAGATGACGAGGCGGAACTGCATACACCTGCGCACGGCGGCCAATCCGACACGAACGAATCCACCCCATCCGGGCCGTCGCCATTGGACCCGTCGAAAGCGGCCACGCAACAACAAACACAACACAACGCGGATAGTAGTGTAACCCACAGCACACCATCCACACCACCATCAGCATCACAAAAGCCACAACAACCGTTCACGGATAAAAACGCGCATGCGCTGCTCGCAGGAAATACTAACAACACGATAGACTTAAAGAAAACCACACAGCAATTGACCCAACAGATCCTCAGTACCATACAAGGAGACACACAGTTCCTAGACACACTGAAAGATTTGACCAAAGATTTAAGTAACATTTTTTTCTAGTGGTAACATACATTCCCTGCTTTGCATGACGCGCGGCGACGCCGTACACTCTGTCGACGTTTCGTCAGCGCCGTCGTACACACGACGTACACTTTGTGTTCACATTTCGTCCGTCATGTCGTACACACAGCTCTGCACACGTCGTATACTGTGTGTCGACGTTTCGTCAGCGACGCGGCACACACTGCTGTACACACGTCGTACACTCTATCCACGTCATCGACGCCGCACACACTGCTGTACACACGTCGTACACTGTATCCACGTCAGCCACGCCGCACACACTGCTGTACACACGTCGTATACTCTATCCACGTCTGGGACGTCGCGCCACTCACATGCGTCGTGCGCTTGTGGTCATTCTTTTGTTTCTCCTTGTTGTGCGGTTGTTGTCGTGCTTTTTTTTGGAGCAGCGGCGGCAGCACGCGGGTGCGGTGCCTTTGGCAACACACACAAACGCCGCCCCTGTTCCTACAACAAACTTCCGTGCACTATAGCTGGTATGCACCTCGATACGAACGACCTACACGTTGTACAAACATCACATCCACGCGCATTTGTCTGTGCGGTCGCGCGTGCGCGAGCACGCACGCACACCAGTTGCAAACTACGTAACCTCGTACAACACGGTCGCGTCTGCAGCCAGATTGTCGCCCAGCACACGCGGCCCTCCCTGTAAGGGGTTCGACGCACTGGCCGAGTAAGACGGGACCTTGTGGCCGAGCACATGCGCCTTTCCCCGTAACGGGTTCGACGACGTGGCCAAGTGACGTGGCCGAGCGTAAGAAGGAGGAGAGATTGTCTCTGCGCGCGCCTGCGGCCGGGTAAACGCGATTGTCCGCGCACGTAGCCCCGTGTAAGAAGGAGGAGGATTGTCTCTCCGAGCAAACGCGTCGACCAAAGCGGCCGCGTGCACGACGGATTCGACGAAGGATTGTGCCGCGGGTAAGAACGAGGAGAGATTGTCTCTCCGAGCAAACGCGGTCGAGTGTAACAAGGATTCGACGAAGGATTCTCCGAGAGCAAGAACGAGGAGATTGTATTTCCGAGCAAACTCGTCGAGCCACGCGGTCGAGTGTAACAACGATTCGACGAAGTGGCCGAGTAAAGCGGTTCGCGGGAAGCATCCACAGAAAGGGGGATCACAGAGAGGGATCTAGAGAGCAGGGAGCGCAGACGGCAACACACAAATTTTATGGGATGAACACGGGCCGCAACAAGGGCGACCACGCCGGCAGCAACCACGGCAGACGCATTGATGTTGTTATTGCGGTTTTGAGGTGTACGCACACAGAGACAGCCAGTGTGTGTCAAGGCGTTTAGTGGAGACCGGTGTAGAATGCCGTATTCATGACACGTTGTCCAGTATTGTCCTGGTGTTTCCTTTGTTTTTTTTCTCTTTTTTCATTTCATTTTTTTTCATTCTTTTCATCCCACGATTTATGGGGTGTGTCATTAAATTCACATAGGGCTTAGTTTGTTAATGGGACATGTTTCCGAAGGCACCCTATAATGCAAGACATATTCCATTGCCTCAGAAACTGCATAATACGTAATAGAATATTGTGTCCATATTATACTCAAGCCGTTATCTGAGCGATAATTGTTTCATCCGTTGCACACTATTAATTCATGATAAGGACAATATGACGTATGCGACGTTAGGGGCTTTATTAGCACAATATGTGCTGAAAAGGGGAATAGGGCGGGATGAAAAAGCATATACGGTAATTCATTGTGAGGGCAAAATGGAGTGAGCAGGCGCCTACACATATATATAGGTGGTCGATACGCAGGGTAATCAGCTTGCAGACAACATATGTTTACGTTACTTGAACGGGACAGCATATGCCCGCTGTGAGGATAGCATACCTGGTACAGAATGTAGCATAGCGGCGACTGGCCTGAGTATCCTCCGTGAAGACAGGAAAATGATATATATGTACTTGCCCCCGCATTACTCCAATTGTAGAAAAGCCTATGGGAAGATGTAAAAGCGCTACTCGAAGAATTTGTGAAATATTTGGAAGATGAGAACCTAGACAGCTATGCAGCTAATTGTTTGAACGCGGGTTATAGGAGTCTGAGGCGAAAAGAAACATTTAAGGTAAAGATAGTAGCGGATAGACTAATGTGCACACTCATGTCACGAGCATTATTTTTCATGAACAGGTGGCCACAGCAGTCCGGGGTTTCGCACGAAAGAGAAGATGAGAATGCAGCGTTGAAGGAATATATAAGGTGCGCAATAGTAAATATATTTATGTCCATATTGCTGGCATCTCCATGCAAAAGTCAAATGGGAATAGATAATGCATGGTACACAATGAAAGAACTGGAGAAAGCTTCGCCTGGATTAATTAAAGGGGGAAAGTGCGGCCAGGGAGTGTTTCAAAACATACAAACACAGCAATTCGACATGGGGCACAAGATTCAGGAATGGTTAGAGAAAAACAAGAAGTTGACTGAAGACATTGGACGGGGACAAGTACAAGGCAAATGTAAGGAAGAGATAAAAGGACTTGACGGGGCCACAAAGGGTACACATAACATGGATGAAGAAATAGAAATGAAGACAGAGGAGAGAGACGCTATACGTGAGTTAGGCCAACAACTGAAGACCATAGTTCAGGAGGTAAAGACGGGCGCAGTGCAATGCGCGCAGACACCTGGAACATGCATGAAGTCTATCCAGGACGTCTCCAGCAGCAATCCTGAGAATGCCGAGAGTAAGGCCACAGTACCGAACTCTGTCGCCGGCGGAAAACCAGCACCAGACGTACCGGCAGGTAAGGACCGATGGCAGAATGCGCATACGCGGCCGGCACCGATATGACTGCGAATACGGATGCCGCCACAACACAACAACACGCACGCGGCGGAACAGCAGCACCCCCTCGTTAAGCTGACGTGTGCAGCCACGACGGGAGCGTGGAACGTGCCGTGCAGCGGCGACCACGAGTCCTGACGAGTGTGGGAATGGTCAATAAATATACACAGCAAGATGAAGGGAAACACAGGAACGAACACAGCACTGCAGACAGCACGGTATGTGGCGGAAGAAAGGACATGCGAGCACGCACACGAAAACAGAAACCTAACTTTATTCCCACCGATCCGCCATAATATACATCGCCGAGAAAGTGGAAGCACACACAACCGCACTGCATATGTCACAACAGGGGAATCATGCTTACAGGGAACTCCCGCGGTACATTGGGGACTAACACTTTATACGCATCGTATATTATGCAGCATACACATGACTCCCACCTGTTTCCCCGCACTTACGGTAATCCTTTTGCATAAAATAACATCCTACAATATAAATCATTGTACAAGTCTGGCATATGCATTCTGGCACAACACCATTTTACACCCATACTCTCATTAATGAATATTACGCACAAAGTGAGAACAAACCTCTACATTCTATAATAATGGAGTATACGTATCACATGCACTCCTATGATACAAACATTCCATAGTCTTCCTACGCTGTTGATAGCGCCTCGTACAAGAACATATCATTGCAGTGTACCCCGTTCATTGTTGAACCTAACGCGGACACAATCAGTGCATCGCACGAACATCATATCTACAGTCCGTAATCCCTCACCATTGAACCTACGTGATGTGGTGCATTGTTGCAATGGAG
>NW_012192775.1:0-4999 GCF_000956335.1 Plasmodium fragile | reverse complement strand
AAAAAAAAAAAAAAATTACATAAATAAATGTATACATAAATAAATAACGTGCGTACGAACCCCGTGCAACGGCTCGCTGTCTCCATTGCGTAAGCGCGGAGGTTGCATCCTAATCCCTGTAGTACTTCTGCGCGTGTGCAGCGTAGGCCTCAGGGGACACTGCCTCTACAACGATGGGCATAAACCCGTGGAGAGTACCGCACATTTCAGAGCACTGGCCATAGTACACACCTTCCCTCAATATAAAGGTTGTCACTTTATGTAAACGGCCTGGTATGGCATCGGCTTTAATACCGAGGCTCGGGATGGACCAGGAGTGAATAACATCAGTGGCTGTGACCAAAAAAGAAATATGAGTTCTCGTGGGGAGTGTTAATCTTCTATCAACTTCTAACTGGCGTAACATTCCTGGCTGCAAATCTTCATCAGTAACCATATTGGACTGGAAGACGTAATACTTGGGTATTTTGTCGGGGTCTTCTAGGTACTTGTTCGGGATGGGGTAGTCTTCTGCCTTTACATTTGTCACTTGGGGTGTACCTTGCTCGTTCACATTTTTCATGAGCAACTTGTTTTCGCTGTGGGCCACTGGGCGCCGCAGCCCCAACGCCCGCCTCAGCACATCCATGGGAGGAGGGGGAGCGTCCCGTTGACCCGTTAGCCGATTAAAAGAAAAATCTCGACGGAGGGCGTCGTGACGGCAACTCGGAGCGCCCCCCCCTTTTTTTCACTTCTAGCCTTATGATGGGAATTCTCTTCAAAACGTTTCCTCAACCTGTCACCTTCTTCCTTTACTACTTTTTCCCCAATCGGCCGCTAACACCCCTCTCACAAGTTTCTTATATATAAGTTCGTGGGAGAAATGCGACGTACAGGAGTTTATTACGTTCATATATACATATGCACAAGTGTGCCCCTGAGTCGTGTGCTATATACAGCCCAGTTGGTTGCTTTTTTTATTCTCCCTCTTTTTTAACACCTTCGTGAAAGGTACAAGTTTTGCTGAGGGATTCGTCCCACGTGGCAAAGCGATTGGGGGAAAAAAAAAAAAAAAAAAGGCAAACGTCAGTGCGCGCGTACTTGGGTCAATTTCCTACGCGTGCATTGTGTATGCACGGGCGTATTTGTGCGGGCGGCTCACGCCTGGACCAATATTTTTCGCACTCCAACACTCAAGGCGCACAAGAGGCAAACACACCTCTGTCGAACTGTTTTATCGCAACGGTTCAGTTGAGCGGGGAAACCTTTAAAAAGAAGAAAAAAAAAATTCACCTGACCAATGGTGCCATTCACAAAGTTGTGTATTTTTTTTTCTTTTTAAAGGTTTCCCCACGAGGGGAGTATTCATTGACAAGCGCGCACAGGTGTACCTCTCACACTTGGGTGGCACTTTCCTTTGTGAGCCTCTTCCGAAAGGACACCGTTACGTGTGAGGCATGACCAACCACATGTGCCGCATAAAACAATACCCAACATGTCACATGTTGTGGTGAGTAAAAAAAAAAAAAAAAATGAGTCCTACTTGTACAGATCAAAGTATATGTGTCATGTGGTGTCCCATTTGATGGGGACATAAGAAGAGGGGCACACACAAAAAAAAAAAAAAAAAAAAAAAAAAAATACCACTTGATTAGCAACAAACAGAGGATAAGAGTAAAGGCACATAACTCCCCCCGTGTGTGCCATCCCACAATGAATAAAGTGTACAAATAGGCTATCCCCACTGCGCTGCTTACCAGGTCCAACCTCTTTTTGCGCCAGAGCTCTCTTGATGCGCACAGGTATTACAATGCAGAAAAGGGAGAAGCCATAAACAAGGGGGACAGAGCTAACACACCCGATACCGCTAACACGGTGAGACGTGCACACCTCAGAAAAGCCCTTCTATGCACATCGTCTCAGTGCCCCACAGTGTACCCAATTTACTACACATTCCCCATATGTGCAAATGGGCAATGAACGGGGGCATTTTTTTTCCCCCCCTTCTCCTCGCTCCTTATGGCTTAAACTTTTTGCGATAATTTAAAAAGGCCCTTTCAACGTGGCTGGGCAGGGGGAGATCGACGTAGAAAGGTTCTCTTCCCTTGGTTGGACCAGCCAGCATGGGTTCCCCAAACGTTTCATACATTTTTATCAGTTCTGGGTCTACCTGGATTTCATCCTCGTCATCTCGTTGCCACTGCAGAAAAAAAAAAAAAAAAAAAAGGCGTTAAAAAATGGACAGCAGATAAATTAAAATGTTGACCGGCTTGACACACACTTTTGCGCGGCGCAGCACCCCCAATGGTGTGTAATTACAAGGGGAAGTCTCTCTTTAATTTATTTTATTTATATATATATTTTTGTTTTTTTTTTTACCAAGTCCCGTTTGGCATGCTCCTGCAGATTGTCAAAATCCACGTCCGAAATTAGCTGATCGTTTTCATCCAGCAAATTAAACTTCTTTGCGATGTGGAAGTACTGCTTAAAATTCCTTCGGTTCTTCTTCATCTCTTCATATATGTATTTAATTCTGTCAGCTCCTACCGGCTTAGCTGGTCTTAATTCACCTGGCCTATCAATGAACTCGATAAATGCCATGGGCGCTGCATCCCGTAATCGCAGTCTCCACTGATTAATAACTCTGGTGAAAAAAAAAGGTCTATATCGATATAACGGCACATAATATTCGTACAGTTTTCTCCTCCCTTGCGCTGTTCTCAACATACTTTCCACTTTTAAATTATTCTCCACATTGTTTTTTTTGGCCAGGTAAATTAACTCTTCTGCATATCCCTGCAATTCCTTCGCTTTGGTTAAGGTTGTTTCAATGCGCCCATATTTTAACAATTCATTCAGTTGATTTTTTATGCTGTCCCATTTGTGATGAGGCTGTTTGTGGGCCCTCCGGAAGAGCCTCCTCCTAACACCAAGATTGACAAATTTTAAGGTAGACGTGTATCCCATGCTTTTTCTACTTCTCCCTAAATTATGTGTGCGTGTGTGTGTGTGTGTGTTTTTTTTTTCCTGTCAGGTAGATGTTGTGGTGTGTGTTAATTCGCCTGAACGAGTCATGCGGAAAAGTGGTCCTTTTGTGGCTATACGCCTGCACGGTTCATGTGAAACGTGGCACATTTTGCTATTCACCCCGTTGGGAGTTATAAGTGCTCCCGCAGCACACCTCCCCGTTGCACATATCTTCCCGTTTTGTAAATTATAAATCTGTTCTCTTTTAAATCATTTGTGTGATTTTTCAGCTGTTGAGAATACCAAAGTTATACACCTATGCATACATATACATATGTGTTTCTTTTTTCCCCAACTGATTACTGATCGCATTTTTCCATTGATTGGAAGTTAACGATAGGATGAATACATATCCATTCAGCGCTGAGCTTTTCCTTTTGTAGGCACAGTTTAGTGGTACTTTAAAAAAAAAAAAATCTACACCCGCGTGAACATCGTGAGCAGGCCGTTTTAGTGCAAATCGGTTAGCACAAAATGGGAGAAACGTTTCTTCCCCTTTTTGGCCAAGTGGACCCGCAAAAATAAAAGCGGCTTCCACCAGTGTAGTAACTCTGCCAGGGTGCGCACAAATTGGCGTTTAAACATTTCCATGCGGTGAAGGAAAAAAAAAAAAAAAAAGGGGGGGGACGTCCCGGTGCGTTGAGAAGGCAAAATAAGAAGCAGAAGAACGACTTAAGCCGAACCGTAAAAATGGATCATCATACACTGATATAATGATATGTTAAGAGGATTCACCCCCTCACCCCCCCCAAAAAAAAAGCTGAATGAGTCACATGTTCAAGTATTATAAAGGGAAAACAAAAGAATCTCAACTGAGTGTGATGGGCAAATTGTGTAGTTGATGTGAGGGGAAATAGTGTGCCCCTTATTACTGCACAGGGTAAACCACGTGAATGCTAAACGGTTTGCAGAAAGGAAGAAGCTGCCTTAGTCCATTGTGTGTGGGAACGCTGCCGAGATAAGATCATCCGTTCTACATGACTAGCCGTGTCCCTACATGAGGGCAGAAACTTGCGAATTGTAAAGACGACTTGTTTTCATATAACCGAATGATAGTTTTGTGCACATGCCGACATGGGGAAGCACGACATATGGACGTGTAATGGGGGTGGGGGGGCACCTAAAAGGGGTACACCTTACGTGACGAGTGAAATTGAATAAGGCATCGTTTTTGTGTTGAACCCATTTTCGCAATAACATGGCCAACCTATTTAAGGACGTCTATTTACAAAATTGCACCACAGGGAGAGTCGCCTGCACATCGTTTTGGCAGCGCTCCTCTTGTTTGGTGAACTTTTCCCGTTTGTGCAAAATGGCGATACTTCTGTGATTTCCACTCTCTGTCCTTTTTTTTTATATTACCTCGATGTATTGGATAAAAAAAGAAAAAAAGTACCTCCGCGAGCTCATTGGCGCAACTATACTCTCGTGCGAAAAAAATTCCAGTTTTGTCTGAACAGGACAGACAAAAAAAAAAAAAAAAAAAAAAAATTACTAGCCATTTTACAAAACGGCAGGTACATCCCTGCACAAGTGGGAAATGATTCACATCTGCATCATTCCGCAGTGGCCGCTTCACATTTTGAAGTTCTCCACATGAGTGTGGCAGGTTTGGAAAGCGCAACTGGATGGAGAGAAAAGAATTGAGTGAATGTCTCTTTCTTTCCACAGTTCTGTCTGCACTTCCGTCTGCTCCTTTTTTTTTGGTATATTCATAATCCTCCCCCATTGCTCGTGCATTGTGGACGCCGTCTCGCGCGAGGCCAATCGGTGTATCATACGCACAAAGGTAGGAAAAGCATAAACGAGCATATGCATTTTTCGCTTGCATGTATATAGCAAAATGGTTTTTCCCTAATCTTATTATTATTATTATTTTTTTTTTTTTTTTCACCCCTCCCGTGTGGACAATATCATAATCGTGAAGAGTGAAAATTATTTATGTCCGATTTTCACCTCCTGTTTTGTGCTTGTCATTGTTTTTTTTTTTTTT
>NW_012192774.1:3642-5246 GCF_000956335.1 Plasmodium fragile | reverse complement strand
ACGTTACCGCTTCACTTACGTTACCGCTTCACACACATTACCGCTTCACACACGTTACCGCTTGGCCCCCCCCGCAGGTGCAAAGGAGCAACGACAAAATTTCCGCGGAGGGACAAATGAATGATATTTTAAATTGCCTGAGCGCGTTGATCTGCCATGAGAAGAACTCTTTGTGGAGTAACCTGTACTCGCAGGACAAGGACAACACGGGCAAGGTCCACATAAACATATGGAGGTAAGGTGATGGAGGGAGGACCGGCGTGGTGGTGTCGCCACCGCCCCACTGCGCATTGGTCGGTCATCGCTTCATCGGCTCATCAATTAATTCGTTTATCGGTTCATGCGTACATCGGTTCGCCACACACACCCCCACAGGGAGGAGCTGGAAAAGCTGAGTAGGACGAAGAAGGTGCCATGGATATACCTGTGCAAGAAACTCAAAATGATCGAAGGCAACCAGGTGCACTACAACAGCATACTTAACAGATTCAAGATTAATTATGAACCGAGCCAGAACTTCCTCAACACAGAATGGAAGAGTGAGTGCTTCGAGCATTTGTATGAGGCGTTGCTAAAGGCAGACTTGAGTTTACGTGAAACCCTCATGGTGTTTGATAAAAATTTGGACGGGAAGGTTTCCTTTGCAGAGTTCGAACAGGTGCTCAAGGACCTCAACATAGGTAAGTGGCGTTTAACATGCGCAAGGGGGGGTTTATATATATAATTCACCTATGGTTAAAGCCGAACTGGGTTTATCCCGCACACCTACTTGTGGTATAAATCGACCATTGTAAACAGAGCGCCGTGTAAACAGACATTTGTGTCGTTACCGTTTTGCCTCATTTCCTCCTCCTACACGTTGCACCCCCCCCATGTAGACCTGTCGAATGAGCAGATCCGCATCCTTGTACGGTTGATAAACAGCAACTCGCTGTGCAAGAAGGAGAACGCACAAGAGAATGACAAAATCGACGTGGCAGAATTCATTGGCAAAATGAGAGTATGTTATCGACTAGCCATAAATAAAGAGTACACAAACAACGATAAAATTAGCAAATTAATTGAAGCGATCGGGAAACATATCCTGGCCGACAGTGCGGACACAGCTAATTTTCATTACAAGTTTTATGAGGAAAATAATGAGAGGGGTGGATCGGAGAGGAGGAAGAGGTCCAGTGTGGTCAAATCCGTTGCCCTGTTTCAGAAGTTTAAAAATTACGACAATTTTGGAAATGGTGAGTCAGCCAAAAAAAAAAAAAAAAAAAAGATGTGCACACACGCACGCACACACACACGCACACACACACGCACACACACACACACACACACACAGTGAAAAGTGCGTCTTTTACAACACTGCTGCTGCTGACCCCTTCACAGGCTACCTCGATTATGAAGACTTCGTGCGGGCGATCAAAAACTTTGACATGAACAAGATCAGCAAGGAGGTGGAGTTCGACGTGGACGACGAAATTTTGATGGAGGTACGTGTCTGCATGGTTGCCTGCTGCCATGTTGCTGTGGCGTCCGTTCGTTTATTTATATATATTTTATTTATATCCCCATTTGTTGCTTTATATATATATATATATATATATATATAT
>NW_012192774.1:0-517 GCF_000956335.1 Plasmodium fragile | reverse complement strand
TTTTTTTTTTTTTTTTTTTTTTTTTTTTTTTTTTTGCAGCTAGCTAAATCCATAGACATAACAAAATCGTCCAAGATAAACTTCCTGGAGTTCCTGCAGGCCTTTTACGTCGTGAACAAGAGCAAGTATTCCTACGTGGACGAGGTAAGCATGACGCGGTTGTAAATTACGCAGTTAGCTGTGACGTTCCTGTAACATTACTTTTCCCCCCCTCCGCTTGGCAGATCTGGTGCCACATATGCACCGTCATTTACGAGAACAAACTGGCCCTGAAGAAATGCATGAAGTACCTCGAGGACACCATGCAGGGGAAAATAACGAGCATACACTTCCGTTACATTTTAATGGAGCTGAACAAAATTCTGCAGGAGCACAAGCATGAGAAGTAACTCGAGAGGGAGAGAGCAAGGCGGAGTTGCCAGCGCGCAAGTCGGCGAGCTTCTCTGCAATTGTGTGCGATCACACACACACATACATATATACATATGTGAATTTTTTTTTTTTTTTTTTTTTTTTT